>NW_026989962.1:40616-81838 GCF_036417665.1 Passer domesticus | reverse complement strand
GATTTTTTGGGACTATTTTGGGAATTTTTTGGGAATTGCGGCACCTGTGACGTGGAGCTGCTCCCCGGGCAGCGCCTGGATGCGAATCTGGAGGCGCCCCCTCCTCTCGGTGTGATCGACCCCCGCACAGGCTGGGAACGCTCTGCACACAGCGCTTGTGCACGTTCATCTCACAGCCTGCAGAAAAATGGGGATTTTGGGAATTTTGGGGATTTTGGGGGAATTTTTCGGGAGTTTTTGGGGTCAAAACGGTGAAAAATTGGAAAAAATCGGAATTTTTTTTGATTTTTCGCTGATTTTCACAAAAAAATCTCCCCCAAAAGTGGAATTTGAGGATGTTCATCTCACAGCCTTGGAAAAAATGGGAATTTTGGAATTTTTGGGAATTTTTTGGGAATTTTTCGGGAGTTTTTGGGGTCAAAACAGTGAAAAAATGGAAAAAATCGGAATTTTTTTGGATTTTTTCGCAGATTTTTCCCCAAAATCGCCCCCAAATGCAGAGTTTGTGCACGTTCATCTCACAGCCTTGGAAAAAAATAGGAATTTTGGGAAAATTGGGAATTTTTGGGAATTTTTGGGGGAATTTTTCGGGAGTTTTTGGGTCAAAACGGTGAAAAAATGAAAAAAATTGGAATTTTTTTTTATTTTTTGCAGTTTTTTCCCCAAAATCGCCCCAAATGCAGAGTTTGTGCACGTTCATCTCACAGCCTGCAGAAAAATGGGGATTTTTGGGATTTTTGGGAATTTTTGGGGAATTTTTTCGGGAGTTTTTGGGGTCAAAACGGCGAAAAAATGGAAAAAATCGGATTTTTTTTTGATTTTTTGCAGATTTTTCCCCAAAATCCCCCTCTGCACACAGCGCTTGTGCACGTTCATCTCACAGCCTGCAGAAAAATGGGAATTTTGGGAAGTTTTGGGAATTTTGGGGGAATTTTTTGGGAGTTTTTGGGGTCAAAACGGTGAAAAAATGAAAAAAATTGGATTTTTTTTGATTTTTCGCAGATTTTTCCCAAAATTCCCCTCTGCACACAGCGCTTGTGCACGTTCATCTCACAGCCTGCAGAAAAATGGGAAATTGGGAAGTTTTGGGAATTTTTGGGAATTTTTGGGAATATTCCGGGAGTTTTTGGGGTTAAAAAACGGCGAAAAAATGAAAAAAATCGGAATTTTTTTGGATTTTTTCGCAGATTTTTCACAAAAAAAATCTCCCCAAAAGTGGAATTTGAGGATATTCGTCTTACAGCCTGCAGAAAAAATGGGAATTTGGGAAAATTGGAATTTTTGGGAATTTTTTGGGAATTTTTCGGGAGTTTTTGGGGGTCAAAATGGTGAAAAAAATGAAAAAATTGGAATTTTTCATCTCTCAGGCTGAAAATTTGGGAAAATTCCTTAAAATGGCTTTAAAATGCCCCAAATCCACCCTAAATTTCTTTAAAATCCCTCAAAATTTAAAATAAAATTAAAAAAATATTAAAATAATCCTCAAAAATTCAAAATAAAATCCCAAAAATAAAAAAATCCCCAAAATTCAAAATAAATCAAAAAAAATTTTAAAATTCCCCAAAATCAAAATAAAATCTTAAAAACTAAAAAACCCCTAAATTTAAAATAAAACCAAAAAAAAATCCCCAAATTTAAAATAAAATCCTTAAAAAAAGTTAAAATTGCCCAAAATTCAGAATAAAATCCCAAAAAATTCAAAAAATCCCCAAAATTCAAAATAAAATAAAAAAAACAACAAAAATCCCCTCCCAAAGTTTCCCAAATTTCCCCAAATTGCCAAGTTTTCCCCAAATCCTCCCAAAATTCCCCCTAAAAATTCACAAAACCCTTCCAAATCTCCCAAAATTCAAAATAAAATCCCAAAAATCCCAAAAAAAATCCCCATAAATCAAAATAAATCCCCCAAAATTCAAAATAAATTCCCAAAAATCTCAAAAAATTCCCCAAAACTCCAAATAAAACCCAAAAATAAAAAAAAATTCCCCAAATTTAAAATAAACCCCAAAATCAAAATAAAATCCCCAAAATTCAAAATAAAATCCCAAACCCCCAAAATTTTTCTCCAACCCCCCAAAATCCCCAAAACTCCCAAATTTCCCCCAAATTTTCCCCAAAAATGCCTCAAATCCCTGAAAAAATCCCCCAAAAATCAAAATAAAACCCAAAAAATCCCCCAAAATTCAAAATAAAACCCTCAAACCCCCCCAATTTTTTTCCCCAAGCCCCCCCAATTTTTCCCCCAACCCCCCAACCCCCCAAATTCCCCCAAATTCGCCCAAATTTGCCCAAATTCCCGGGTTCTGGCTCACAGGAGCACTTCATGCCCTGGTGCACGAGGCCGTAGAGCAGCGAGCCGCAGTGGTCGCAGAAGGTGGGGCTGCTGTAGCTGTGCACCTTGAACTTGTGCTTGTTCCGCGGGTCCTGGGGACAATGCCCGAAATTTGGGGGAAATTCCCAAAATTTTGGGGAAATTCCCGAAATTTTGGGCGAAAAAATGAAGATTTTAGGTCAAAAAATGGGGATTTTAGGGGGAAAAATGGGGAATTTTAGGGGAATAATGGAGATTTTTTCCAGGGTTTAAAGGGTTAAAATAGTCAAAGTTTGGGGGTGCCAAGGATTATTGCTGAGAATTCCCAAAATTTTGGGTGAAATTCCCGAAATTTTGGGAAAATTCCCGAAATTTTGCGTGAAAAAAAGAAGATTCTAGGTCAAAAAATGGGGATTTTAGGGGGAAAAATTGAGATTTTCCCAGGGTTTAAAGGGTTAAAATGGTCACATTTTGGGGGAAATTTGGGGATTTTTGGGGAGAATTCCCAAGATTTTGGGCGAAAAAATGAAGATTTTAGGTCAAAAAATGGGGATTTTAGGGAGAAAAATGGGGATTTTACATGAAATTCCCAGGGTTTTAAGGGTTAAAATGGTCAAGTTCTGGGGAGAATTCCTGAAATTTGGGTGAAATTCCCGAAGTTTTGGGAAAGTTCCCAAAAATTGGGGGGGGGAAAAGGGATTTTAGGTGGAAAAAAATGGAAATTTTAGGTCAAAAATGGGGAATTTAGGTGAAATTCCCAGGGTTTAAAGGGTTAAAATGGGCAAATTTGGGGGAAATTCGGGAGTTTTGGGGGAGAATTCCCAAAATTTGGGAAAGATTCCAGAAATTTTGGGTGAAATTCCTGAAATTTTTGGAAAAAATGGGAATTTTGGGGGGAAAAATGGAGATTTTGGGGCCGCCGTGGTCGCAGAAGGTGGGGCTGCTGTAGCTGTGCACCTTGAACTTGTGCTTGTTCCGCGGGTCCTGGGGTTTGGGGAGAATTCCCGAGATTTTGGGAAAAATTCCCCACATTTTGGGGAAAAAATCCGGGGGTTTTTGGGGAAAAAATGGGGATTTTAGGTCAAAGAATGGGGATTTTAGGTCAAAGAATGGGGATTTTACGTGGAATTCACAGGGTTTAAAGGGTTAAAATGGTCAAATTTTGGGGTTTTGGGGAGAATTCCTGAAGTTTGGGTGAAATTACCAAAATTTTGAGAAAATTCCTGAAATTTTGGGTGAAGAAATGAAGATTTTAGGTCAAAAAATTGAGATTTTAGGGGAAAAATGGAGATTTTTCCAGGGTTTTAAGGGTTAAAATGGTCGAATTTTGGGGGTTCCAAAGGTTTTGGGGAGAATTCCCAAATTTTGGGAAAAAAATCCTGAAATTTTGGGGAAAAATTTTTGAGATTTTAGGGGGTGAAAAATGGGATTTTAGGAGAAACTCCCAGGGTTTAAAGGGTTAAAATGGTCCCATTTTTGGGTGAAATTTGGGGATTTTTGGGGGTTTGGGGGAGAATTCCCAAAATTTTGGGGAGAAATTCCAGAAGTTTTGGGTGAAATTCCAGACATTTTGGGAAAGAATGGGGATTTTGGGGAAAAAAATGGCGATTTTGGGTGAATTTTTGACATTTTAAGGGTGAAATGGTCACTTTTTTGGGGAAATTTTGGGGGGAATTTTCAGGGATTTTTGGGGGAGTTTTGGGAAATTTTCGGGAATTTTGGGGATTTTTTGAGGGGAATTTTGGGGCATTTTTGGGTATTTTTAAAGGGAATTTTGGGGGATTTCTGAGGAATTTTTGGGAGAAATTTTGGAGGGAATTTTCAGGACATTTTCAGGGAAATTTGGGGAAATTTTCTGGGAATTTTGGGGGATTTGGGGGCAATTTTTGCAGGAATTTTGGGAGAATTTTGGGTGAATTTGGTGGGAATTTCAGGGATTTTTTGAGGGGAATTTCAGGGGATTTTGGGAGGAATTTTGTGAGAATTTTGGGGATTTTTAAAGGGGAATTTTGGGTGATTTTTGAGAAAATTTGGGGGGAATTTTGGGGATTTTTAAGGGGGATTTTGGGGGGATTTTATGGGGGATTTTTGAGGAAATTTGGGGGGATTTTGGGGGGGAATTTTCAGGATTTTGGGGGGAATTTTTCAGGATTTTGGGGGAATTTTTCAGGATTTTGGGACTCACGTCAGTCTGGGGTCCCTTCCCGGCCCCGGGGCATTCGAAGGTGACGAATTCGTGGCAGCGTTTGTGAACCACGAAACTGCAAACTGCCAAAAAAAGGGTCAGGAACCGCCCAAAATTCCCAAAATTCCACCCAAAATTCCCCCAAAATTTCCCCTAAAATTCCACCCAAAACTCACCCAGAATTCATCCTAAAATTCCCCAAAAATTCCACCCAAAATTCCACCCAAAATTCCCCCAAATTTCACCCAAAATTCCAAAACAATTCCACCCAAAAATTCCTAAAAATTCCACCCAAAATTCCCCCAAAATTCATCCAAAAATTCCCCAAAAATTCCACCCAAAATTCCTAAAAATTCCCCCCAAAGTTCCCAAATTTCGCCCCAAAATTCCACCCCAAATTCATCCTAAAATTCCCCAAAATTCCACCCAAAAATCCAACCAAAATTCCCCCTAAAATTCCAAAAAATTCTCCCCAAAGTTCCCAAAAATCCACCAAAATTCCCCCCAAAATTCCAAAAAATTCCCTCAAAGTTCCCTTAAAATTTCCAAAAAAATACCATAAAATTCCCAAAATTCCCCCAAATTTTCCTCAAAAAGTTTCCAAAATTCCCCCCAAAACTCCCTCAAAATTCCACCCAAAAATCCCCCTAAAATCCTAAAAATTCCCCTCAAAATTCCCAAATTTTCACCCAAAAATTCCCCCCAAATTTCCCTCAAAAACTCCCAAAATTCCACCCAAAATTTCTCCAATTCCCCCCCCCCCAAAAACCCCAAAATCCTTAAATTTTCTCCCAAAATCCCATCCAGGACCCCACAAAATTCCCAAATTTCCCCCCAAAATCCCCAAAATTCCCAATATTCTCCCCAAATTTTCCCAAAATTCCCCAACAATTCCCCCCAAATCCCATCCAGGACCCCCCAAAATCCCCCCCCAAATTCCCAAAATCCCAAATTCCCCCCAAAATTCTCAAATTTCCCCCCAAAATTCTCCCAAAAATCCCCAAAATTCCCAATATTCTCCCCAAATTTTCCCAAAATTCCCCAAAAAATTTATTCCAGGACCCCCCAAAATCCCCCCCGAATTCCCAAAATCCCAAATCCCCCCCAAAATTCCCCCAAATTCCTCAATTTCCCCGCCGTGGTTGCCGGGCAATGCCGTGGTTGCCATGGCAACGCAGCGCCGCCTGTCAATCACCGCCCAGGCCACGCCCACCCCAAATCCCAGGGCCCCAAAGCCCCAAATTTGGGAATTTTGGGATTTTTGGGGTCTTGGGGAGGATTTGGGGGAATTTTCTGGAAATTTTGGGGATTTTGGGGGGAAATTGGGGAATTTTTTGGGTCTTGGGAGAATTTTTTGGGGGAATTTTGTCAAAATTTTGGGGATTTTGGGGAATTTTTGGGTTCTTGGGAGAATTTTTTAGGGATTCGTGGGGAATTTTGGGAATTTTTGGGGTCTTGGGGAGGATTTTGGGGAATTTTGGGTGGATTTGGGGGAAATTTTGGGAAATTTTAGGAATTTGGGGGGAGTTTTGGGGGAATTTTGTGGAAAATTTGGGGATTTTGGAGGAAAATATGGGGGATTTTGGGAAAATTTGGGGGATTTCAGGAATTTTGGGGAGGATTTGGGAAATTTTTGGGGTCTCAGGAGGATTGGGGGGAAATTTTGGGGGATTTTGGAAGAATTGGGGGAAATTTGGGGAAAATTGGGGGAATTTTAGGGAAATTTGGGGGAATTTTGTGGAAATTTTTGGGATTTTGGGGGGAATTTGGGGAAATTTTGGGGTCTCAGGGAGGATTTGGGGAAATTTTGGGGATTTGGGGGAAAATTTTGGGGAAATTTGGGGTCTTAGGGGGAGTTGGGGGAAACCTTAGGAAAATTTTGGGATTTTGGGGGGAGTTTGGGGAAAATTTTGGGGAATTTGGGGGGAATTTGAGGGAATTTTGAGGGGATTTTGGGGTCCTCAGTGAGGATTTGGGGTAATTTTGGGGATTTGGGGGGGAGATTTTGGGTAATTTTGGGGGGATTTTGGAATTTTGGGGATTTTTTGGGTGATTTTGGGGGGATATTTTGGGGGGATTTGGGGGATTTTTTGGTGATTTTTTGGTGATTTTGGGAGATTTTGGGGGGAGATTTTGGGATAATTTTGTGGGGATTTGGGGAATTTTGGGGGATTTGAGGGGGAATTTTGGGGGGATTTTGGGAATTTTGGGGGGATTCGGGGGGATTTTAGGGGAAATTTTCAGGAATTTTGGGGGGAAATTTTGGGGGGATTTGGGGATTTTTGTGGGAGATTTTGGATTTTTGGGGTAATTTGGGGGATTTTGGGATTTTGGAAGAATGTTGGGGTAATTTTGGGGTGGATTTTGGGGTAATTTTGGGTATTGGGGTCTCACCCATGCACTGCAGGCCCTGTTTGCCGATGCCCCTGGAGAGAGAGAGAGAGAGAAAAGGGAGGGGTCAGCGCCGGGGCACACCTGGGCACACCTGGGATACACCTGAGATACACCTGGGCACACCTGGGCACACCTGAGATACACCTGGGCACACCTGGGATAGACCTGACACACCTGGGCACACCTGAGATACACCTGGGCACATCTGGCACACCTGGGCACACCTGAGATACACCTGGGGACACCTGGGCACACCTGAGATAGATAAACACACTGGGCACACCTGGAGTGCACCTGGGTACACCTGAGATATCCCTGACACACCTGGGCACACCTGGGGGGACACTTGGGCACACCTGGGATATTCCTATAACACGTGGGCACACCTGAGATACACCTGGGCACACCTGGATACACCTGGGCATGGCTGAGGGACACTTGGGGACACTTGGGAGTGCACCTGGGCACACCTGAGATATCCCTGACACACCTGGAGACACACCTGGGCACACCTGGGATATTGCTGACACACCTGGGCACAGCTGGGATACACCTGGGCATGGCTGGGCACACCTGGGGACACTTGGGAGGGCAGCTGGGCACACCTGGGCAAACATGATACACCTGGGATACACCTGAGATACACCTGGGCACACCTGAGACTCATTTGGGCACACCTGAGCACACCTGGGATACACCTGGGCACACCTGGGATATCCCTAACACACCTGGCGGGGCACCTGGGCACACCTGAAATACACCTGGGCACACCTTGGGACACCTGAGACACATGTGGGCACAGCTGGGACACACCTGAGACACACATGAGGACACCTGGGGCACACCTGGGCACACTTGGGATACCCCTGACACTCCTGGGCACACCTGGGCACACCTGGGTACACCTGAGATACCCCTGACACACCTGGGACACACCTGGGCACAGCTGAGACACACCTGGGGTCACCTGAGGTCACCTGGGCACACTTGGGGTCACCTGTGTGACCCCCAGGTGTGTCACACCTGTCCAGGTGTGTCCCAGGTGTGTGACAGGTGTGTCCCAGGTGTGTGACACCTGCCCAGGTGCGTGACTGACCAGCTGCAGTCAGTGCAGTGGCTGCAGAAGGTGGGCTGCTTGAAGAACCCCCCGTGTTTGATGGACTCAGGTGTGTCCCACCTGCCCAGGTGTGTCCCAGGTGTGACAGGTGTGTGACAGGTGTGTGACTGACCAGATGAAGTCGGTGCAGTGGCTGCAGAAGGTGGGCTGCTTGAAGAACCCCCCGTGTTTGATGGACTCAGGTGTGACACAGGTGTGACAGGTGTGTGACAGGTGTGTGACAGGTGTGTGACTGACCAGCTGCAGTCGGTGCAGTGGCTGCAGAAGGTGGGCTGCTTGAAGAACCTCGCCGTGAAGCGGTGACTCACCTGTCCCATCCCCCCCAGGTGTGACACAGGTGTGTCCCCAGGTGTGTCAGTGCCCACGTGTGTGACCCCCCAGGTGTGTGACACCTGCCCAGGTGTGTGACTGACCAGATGAAGTCGGTGCAGTGGCTGCAGAAGGTGGGCTGCTTGAAGAACCTCGCCGTGAAGCGGTGACTCACCTGTCCCATCCCCCCCAGGTGTGTCCCCCCAGGTGTGTCCCCAGGTGTGTCCCAGGTGTGACAGGTGTGTCCCCACCTGCCCAGGTGTGTGACAGGTGTGTGACTGACCAGCTGCAGTTGGTGCAGTGGCTGCAGAAGGTGGGCTGCTTGAAGAACCCCCCGTGTTTGATGGACTCAGGTGTGACAGGTGTGTCCCACCTGCCCAGGTGTGTCCCGGGTGTGTCCCAGGTGTGTGACAGGTGCGTCACTGACCAGATGAAGTCGGTGCAGTGGCTGCAGAACGTCGGCTGCTTGAAGAACCTCGCCGTGAAGCGGTGACTCACCTGTCCCATCCCCCCCAGGTGTGACACAGGTGTGACAGGTGTGTGACAGGTGTGTGACAGGTGCGTGACTGACCAGATGAAGTCGGTGCAGTGGCTGCAGAAGGTGGGCTGCTTGAAGAACCTCGCCGTGAAGCGGTGACTCTTCACCTCGTGCACCACCTTGTGCCGCAGCGCCCCCCCGGCGGCAGAACAGCGGCCGGCCGCCCTCCGGCCACTCCGGCCACTCCGGCCACTGACCGCTCCGGCTCCGCCAGCGCCATGGGCACACGGAGAGACGGACACCTGTGGGGGAGAGAGAGAGAGAGAGGTGAGAGGGACACCTGGATGGACACACGGACACCTGGATGGACACACGGACACCTGGATGGACACACGGATGGACACTGCCCCTCCGGCCACTCCGGCCACTGACCGCTCCGGCTCCGCCAGCGCCATGGGCACACGGACGGACGGACGGACACCTGTGGGGACAGAGAGACAGAGAGAGAGGTGAGAGGGACACCTGGATGGACACACGGACACCTGTATGGACACACGGATGGACACTGCCCCTCCGGCCACTGACCGCTCCGGCTCCGCCAGCGCCATGGGCAGATGGACAGACGGACACCTGTGGGAGAGAGAGAGAGAGAGGGAGGTGAGGGGGACACCCGGATGGACACACGGACACCTGGATGGACACACGGATGGACACAAGGATGGACAATGCCACTCCGGCCACTCCGGCCACTGACCGCTCCGGCTCCGCCAGCGCCCATGGACAGATGGACAGACAGACACCTGTGGGAGAGAGAGAGAGAGGTGAGGGGGACACCCTGGATGGACAGACAGACACCTGGATGGGCACACGGACACCTGGATGGACACACGGACACCTGGATGGACACACAGATGGACACTGCCCCTCCAGCCACTGACCGCTCCGGCTCCGCCAGCGCCATGGGCACACGACGGACAGACGGACACCTGTGGGGGACAGAGAGAGAGAGGTGAGGGGGACACCTGGATGGACAGACGGACACCTGGATGGACACACGGACATCTGGATGGACACAAGGATGGACAATGCCACTCCGGCCACTCCGGCACTGACCGCTCCGGCTCCGCCAGCGCCATGGGCAGATGGACACATGGACACCTGTGGGGGAGACAGAGACAGAGAGGTGAGGGGGACACCTGGATGGACAGACGGACACCTGGATGGACACACGGATGGGCACACGGATGGACACTGCCCCTCCGGCCACTCCGGCCACTCCGGCCACTGACCGCTCCAGCTCCGCCAGCGCCATGGGCACACGGACGGACGGACGGACACCTGTGGGGGAGAGAGAGAGAGAGAGAGGTGAGGGGGACACCTGGATGGACAGACGGACACCCGGATGGACACACGGATGGACACAAGGATGGACACTGCCCCTCCGGCACTGACCGCTCCGGCTCTGCCAGCGCCATGGGCAGATGGACACACGGACACCTGTGGGGGAGAGAGAGAGAGAGGTGAGGGGGACACCCGGATGGACACACGGACACCTGGATGGGCACAAGGATGGACAGATGGACACACGGATGGACATTGCCCCTCCGGCCACTCCGGCCACTGGCTGCTCCAATTTCACCTGCGCTATTGCACACCCTGCTGAACAGATGGATACCTGGACAGACGGACATGAGGATGGACACACGGACACCTGGACGGACAATGGACACCTGGACGGACACTGCCCCTCTGGCCACTCCGGCCACTGACCACTCTGGTCTCACCTGCGCCACTGCAGACCCTGCTGGACAGATGGACACCTGGACAGACGGACACCTGGATGGACACACAGACATGAGGATGGACACCTCGATGGACAGATGGACACTGGACGGACACTGCCCCTCCGGCCACTGACCGCTCCGGTCTCACCTGCGCTACTGCGGACCCTGCTGGACAGATGGACACCTGGACAGATGGACACCTGGATGGACACACGGACACCTGGATGGACACACGGACATGAGGATGGACACGAGAACATGAGAATGGACTCACAGACACCTGGATGGACCCACGGACACAGCCATGGACACCTGGACGGACCCACGGACAGCTGGATGGACCCACGGACACCGGGACGGAACCACGGACAGCTGGACATCTGGACCTGGCTGGAGCCATGGACTCCTGGACACCTGGACGGACACAAGGACAGAGCCGTGACGGAGCCACAGACCCATGGGACACCTGGACGGACACACGGACAGAACCATGGACTCCTGGACGGACACAAGGACAGAGCCGTGGACGGAGCCACGGACACACGGACGGACACACGGACAGAGACACGGACACCTGGACACCTGGACGGACACACGGACAGACACGGACACCTGGACGGACACACGGACAGAACCATGGACAGAGCCATGGCCGGACACTGGAGTGGACAATGAGGTGGGACACTGGAGTGGACACGGGGATGGACACAGGGACAGACCCAGGACTGGACACAGGAGTGGACACACGGACAGACACAGGGATGGACACAGGGACCGACCCACAGATGGACACTGGAGTGGACACAGGGACGGACACAGGGATGGACACACGGACAGGGCAGTGGACACAGGGACAGACACAGGAGTGGACACACGGACAGACCCATGGCCGGACACTGGAGTGGACACAGGGACAGACCCACGGACACAGGAGTGGACACTGGGGTGGACACGGGGATGGACACAGGGACAGACTCACAGACAGGGCAGTGGACACAGGGACAGACCCAGGAGTGGACACAGGAGTGGACACGGGGATGGACACTGGATGGACACAGGGGTGGACACTGGGATGGACACACGGACAGACCCACGGACACTGGAGTGGACACTGGAGTGGACACAGGAGTGGACACAGGGATGGACCCACGGACACTGGGGTGGACACAGGGACTGACCCAAAGATGGACACTGGAGTGGACACAGGGATGGACCCACGGACAAGGAGATGGACACAGGAGTGGACACAGGAGTGGACACCAGGACAGACCCATGGACACAAGGATGGACACAGGGATACAGGGATGGACACTGGAGTGGACACAGGGACTGACCCACAGACACTGGGGTGGACACAGGGATGGACACACGGGACAGACCCACAGATGGACACTGGAGTGGACACAGGGATGGACACAGGGACTGACCCACAGACATGAGAGTGGACACAGGAGTGGACAAAGGGGTGGACAAAGGGACAGACCCACAGATGGACACTGGGATGGACATGGGGATGGACACACGGACAGACCCACGGACACAGGACCAGACCCACAGATGGACATAGGAGTGGACACAGGGGTGGACAAATGACAGACCCACGGACACAGGAGTGGACACTGGAGTGGACACTGGAATGGACAAACAGACAGACCCATAGATGGACACTGGGGTGGACACAGGGATGGACATGGGGATGGACACACGGACACGGAGATGGACACTGGAGTGGACACTGGGGTGGACACGGGGATGGACACACGGACATGGGGATGGACACAGGGATGGACACGGGAGTGGACATGGGAGTGGATACTGGGATGGACAGCAGGACAGACCCACAGACACGGGGGTGGACACAGGAGTGGACACTGGGATGGACACAGGGACAGACCCCACGGACACAGGACCAGACCCACAGATGGACACTGGGGTGGACACAGGAGTGGACACAGGGACTGACCCATGGCTGGACACAGGAGTGGACACTGGGGTGGACATGGGGATGGACACAGGGACTGACCCACAGATGGACACAGGAGTGGACACTGGGGTGGACACTGGGATGGACACAGGAGTGGACACTGGGACGGACATGGGGATGGACACACAGACAGACCCATAGATGGACACTGGAGTGGACACGGGGATGGACACAGGGACAGACCCATGGATGGACACTGGAGTGGACACCGGAGTGGACATGGAGACAAACCCTTAGGAGGGATGGACAGACCCACGGCCGGACACAGGGGTGGACACAGGAGTGGACACTGGAATGGACACACGGACAGACCCACGGACACAGGACCAGACCCACAGATGGACACTGGAGTGGACACTGGAGTGGACACAGGGACTGACCCACAGACATGAGAGTGTACACAGGGGTGGACAAACGGACAGACCCACAGATGGACACTGGAGTGGACACTGGGGTGGACACGGGGATGGACACACGGACATGGGGATGGACACAGGGATGGACACGGGGACTGACCCACAGATGGACACAGGAGTGGACACTGGGGTGGACACGGGGATGGACACACGGACATGGGGATGGACACGGGGATGGACACAGGGACTGACCCGCAGATGGACACAGGAGTGGACACTGGGGTGGACACAGCGACAGCACCACGGACAGACAGACACACCCACAGACCCACGGACACTCGGACACACGGACAGACAGACAGACACACCCACGGACTGACCTGAACTCTGCGGCCGCTCGGACGCTGCTCGGACACGCGGCTGCTCCTCCGGCCGGACCCACGGACACCCGGCCGGACCCACGGACACTCGGTCACTCGGTCAGGAGCCCGGCCGGACCCACGGACACACGGACACTGGGACAGCCCCACGGACACCTGGCCGGACCCACGGACACTCGGACACACAGACAGCCCCACGGACACACGGACAGCCCCACGGACGCTCGGACAGCCCCACGGACACACGGACAGCCCCACGGACAGACCCACGGACACTCGGACACTCGGCCGGGCCCCGCGGCAGCCGGAGAGGGGCGTGGCTTAGCGCCGTGGGCGTGGCCTAGAGGGGCGGGGGCGTGGCCTCGGCATTGCGGCAAGCGAGAGGCGGGCTGCGAGGGGGCGTGGCTTAAGCCAGTAGCTTTACATTGAGGGGGCGTGGCTTTAGGGGGCGTGGTTTAGGCAGCGTTGCTGTGGATGGAGGGGGCGTGGCTTAGCCCTCATTGATTTCTACGGAGGGGGCGTGGCTTAAATCCCCATTGATTTCTACGGAGCGGGCGTGGCCTCGCCCTGCGGCAATGGGCGTGGTTATTCAAATGAAGCGGTGTGGGCGTGGTTTCCCTTAAAGGGGCCGCGTCGCTTGGGAGGAGGGGAAGGGGGGAGGGGCTCCCAAAGGGATCCCGAGCTAAATTTGGGAATTTCGCTTCCCAAAAACAATCTCGGCCGGGTCCCCGAGGACCCCCCGGACCCAGATTTGGGGAATTTGGGACGGGTCACCCTCCCCCACCCCCTGAGGAGCCCCAAATTTGGGTTGGGGGGTGGGGGAGGGGCCGGTCCCGCCCTTTTTTTTTTTTTTTTTTCTTAAAATCCCAAATTTTGGGGTCGCGGGGATGTGGGGAGCCTCCCATCCCCCACCCTCCAAAATCCCCAAATTCCCCCCCAAAAAATCCAAATTTTTGCCCCCAAAAATCCCAATTTTCCCCCAAAATAATCTCAATTTTCCCCCAAAAAAATCCTAATTTACCCCCCCAAAAAATTCAGGTTTTTTCCCCAAAATCCCTCAATTTCCCCCCCAAAAAATCCCCAAATTTCCCCCAAAAAAATCCCAATCTCCCCCCAAAAAAAATCCCCAATTTTCCGCCCCCAAAAATCCCAATTTCCCCCCCCAAAAATCCCAATTTCCCCCCCCAAAAATCCCAATTTCCCCCCCAAAAATTCCCAATTTTCCCCCCCAAAAAATCCCAATTTTTCCTCTAAAAATCCCCAATTTTCCCCAACAAAAATCCCATTTTCCCCCCCAAAAAATCTCATTCCCCCCCAAAAATTTCCCATTTTTCCCCAATATCCCCAATTTCCCCCCACCAAAAATTCCCATTTTTCCCCCCAAAAGATCCCAATTTTTCCACCAAAACATCCCATTTCCCTCCCCAAAAATCCCCAATTTCCACCCCAAAAAATTTCCCATTTTTTCCTCCCAAAATCCCCAATTTTCCCCCAAAAAATTCAGATCTTTTCCCCCAAAATTCCCTTTTTCCCCCAAAACGACTCAGGCTCAGATTTTTGGTTTTGGGGCAACGACCCCAAATTTTTATTCCCAAATACCCAAAATTTGGGGTATTTTGGTGAATTTTTGGGGATATTTTGGTGAATTTTTGGGGGATATTTTGGGATATTTTTGGGAATATTTCGAATTTTGGGGGGGAATTTTTGGGGATATTTTTGTGATTTTTGGGGGATATTTTGGTGAATTTCTGGGTCTATTTTGGGATATTTTTGGGAATATTTTTGGATATTTTTGTGATTTTTTGGGGGAATTTTTTTGGATATTTTTATGAATTTTTGGGGATATTTTTGCGATTTTTGGGGGATATTTTGGTGAATTTTGAGGGGTTATTTTGGGATATTTTTGGGAATATTTTGAGGATATTTTTGTGAATTTTTTGGAATTTTGGGGAATATTTTTGTGAATTTTTGGGGTCTATTCTTGGGAATATGTTTTGGATTTTTTGGTGAATCTTTGGGGATATTTTTGTGAATTTTCGGGGATATTTTTGTGATTTTTTAGGGATATTTTGGTGAATTTTTGGGGGCTATTTTTGGGAATATTCTTGGTATTTTTTGGGGAATTTTTGGGGGCTATTTTGGGATATTTTGGTGAATTTTTGGGGAATTTTTTGGGATATTTTTGGGGATATTTTGTGAATTTTGGGGATATTTTGGTGAATTTTTGGGATATTTTGGTGAATTTTTGGGGGATATTTTGGGATATTTTTGGGGGCTATTTTGGGATATTTTTGGGGATTTTTGGGGATATTTTGGTGAATTTTTGGGGTCTATTTTGGAATGTTTTTGGGGAATGTTTTGGATATTTTAATGAATTTTTGGGGATATTTTAGTGAATTTTTGGGGGCATTTTTTGGATATTTTGTGAATTTTTGTGGATATTTTTGTGAATTTTTGGGGTCTACTTTGGGATATTTTTGGGGATTTAGTGGGATATTTTAGTGAATTTTTGGGGGCTATTTTGGGATATTTTTGGGAATATTTTCGAATTTTGGGGGGGAATTTTTGGGGATATTTTTGTGATTTTTGGGGGAACTTTTTGGATATTTTTATGAATTTTTGGGGATATTTTTGTGATTTTTGGGGGCTATTTTGGTGAATTTTGGGGGGCTATTTTGGGATGTTTTTTGGATATTTTGGGGCGGTTTTGGGGCTCAGAGCTCGTCGTGGGCCCTGTGCAGGTCCTGCCCGTAGTCGGTGGCTCGGCTCCCACGAAAAGTTCCCAACGGCCCAAAATCTCCTCCCGGCTCAGGGCCCCGTCCTGCCGAGAATTCCAGAAAGTTCCACAAAATTGGGGAAGGTTTGGGATCCCCCCGAAAATATCCCACCCAGAAAGGGCAAAAATGGGGGAAATTCCAGCAAAAGTGGGGGGAATAACCAAAAAAAGGCAAAAATGGATACAAATTGCAGCAAAAAAAGCAAAATTTGATACAAATCCACCCAAAAAAGGCAAAAATTGACACAAATTGCCCAAAAAAAGGCAGAAATTGGCACAAATCCACTCAAAAAAGGCAAAATTTGATGCAAATACACCTAAAAAAGGCAAAAATTGACACAAATTGCCCCAAAAAGGCAAAAATTGACACAAATTGCCCAAAAAAAGGCAAAAATTGACACAAATTGCCCAAAAAAAGGCAAAAATTGACCAAATCCACCCAAAAAAGGCAAAACTTGGCACAAAACCAACCAAAAAAGGCAAAAATTGGCACAAATCCAACCAAAAAAAGGCAAAAATTGATGCAAATACACCTAAAAAAGGCAAAAATTGACACAAATTGCCCAAAAAAAGGCAGAAATTGACACAAATTGCCCAAAAAAAGGCAGAAATTGGCACAAATCCACTCAAAAAAGGCAAAAATTGATGCAAATACACCTAAAAAAGGCAAAAATTGACACAAATTGCCCCAAAAAAGGCAAAAATTGGCACAAATCCACTCAAAAAAGGAAAAAATTGACCAAATCCACCCAAAAAAGGCAAAACTTGGCACAAAACCAACCAAAAAAGGCATAAATTGACACAAATCCAACCAAAAAAAGGCAAAAATTGATGCAAATACACCTAAAAAGGCAAAAATTGACACAAATTGCCCAAAAAAAGGCAGAAATTGGCACAAATCCACTCAAAAAAGGCAAAAATTGATGCAAATACACCTAAAAAAGGCAAAAATTGACACAAATTGCCCAAAAAAAGCAGAAATTGGCACAAATCCACTCAAATAAGGAAAAAATTGACCAAATCCACCCAAAAAAGGCAAAACTTGGCACAAAACCAACCAAAAAGGCATAAATTGACACAAATCCAACCAAAAAAGGCAAAAATTGACACAAATTGCCCCAAAAATGGCAAAAATTGATACAAGTCCACCCAAAATGACCCAAATTTGACCTAAAATTGCCCAAAATTGACAGAAATTACCACAAAATTGGTTAAAATGGGCAAAAATTGACAAAATGCCCCGAAAATGGCAAAATTGCCACAAGTTTCACCAAAATTGCTGGAAAATAGAGAGAAATTTCCCCAAATTTTGCCCAAATTCCTCAAAATTTCCCCAAATTCTGCTTAATTTCCCCAAAATTTCCCTTAAAATACCCCCAAATTGACCCAAAACTGCCTAAAAAGCCCAAATTGACCCAAATTGCCCCAAAATTGGTTCAAAATGACCCAAAAGTGCCCCAAAATGGAATAAAAATGACTCAAAACTGGCCCAAAAATGAGAAAAATTCCCCAAATCCCCCAAAATTTGACACAAATTCCCCAAATTCCCACTAAAATCTCCCAAATCTTCCAAATTCCTCCAAAATTGACCCAAAAATGCCCCAAAATCCCAATAAATCATCCCCAAATGGCCCCAAACCCCCAAATTTTGGGGATTTTTTTGGGAATTCCTGGGTTTTTTGGGAATTTTGGAATTCTCACCTGCTCCAGGATCATGTGCTCAACCTCAACCCCAAAACCTCCTAAAATTGTCCCAAAATTCCCTAAAAATGCCCCAAAACCCCCCAAAATGGCCCCAAAACCCCCAAATTTTGGGGGATTTTTTTTAGGAATTCCTGGATTTTTTTGGGAATTTTTGGAATTTTGGGAATTCTCACCTGGTCCAGGATCAGATGCTCGGCCTCCACCCCAAAACCACCCAAAATTGTCCCAAAATTCCCTCAAATCACCCCAAGACCCCCTAAAAATGGCCCCGAACCACCAAATTTTGGGGGATTTTTTTGGGAATTCCTGGTTTTTTGGGATTTTTTGGGAATTTTGGGAATTCTCACCTGGTCCAGGTCGGCGTGGTGGATCAAGTGCTCAACTTCAACCCCAAAATCCCCAAAAAAATCCCCTAAAAATGGGATTTTGGGCCCCAAAACCCTCTAAAAATGCCCCAGAACAGCCCCGAAACCCCAAATTTTGGGGGATTTTTTTGGGAATTTTGGGATTTTTTGGGAATTTTGGGAATTCTCACCTGGTCCAGGTCGGCGTGGTGGATGAAGTGCTCGGCCTCCACCCCAAAACCCCCCAAAATTGTCCCAAAACTCCTTCAAAAAGCCCTAAAATGGCCCCGAAACCCCAAATTTTGGGGGATTTTTTTGGGAATTTTGGGTTTTTTTGGGAATTTTGGGAATTCTCACCTGGTCCAGGTCGGCGTGGTGGATCAGGTGCTCAACTTCAACCCCAAAACCACCCAAAATTGTCCCAAAACTCCTTCAAAAAGCCCTAAAATGGTCCCGAAACCCCAAATTTTGGGGGATTTTTTTGGGAATTTTGGATTTTTTGGGAATTTTGGGAATGCTCACCTGGTCCAGGTCGGCGTGGTGGATCAGGTGCTCAACTTCAACCCCAAAACCACCCAAAATTGTCCCAAAATCACCCCAAAACCCCTTAAAATCCCCTAAAAATGCCCCAAAATGGCCCTGAAACCCCAAATTTTTGGGATTTTTTTGGGAATTTTGGGATTTTTTGGGAATTTTGGGAATTCTCACCAGGTCCAGGTCGGCGTGGTGGATGAGGTGCTCGGCCTCCACCCCGGCCCAGTCGGGGCTGGGGGGGCTGAGCCAAAGTTTCACCTCGGGGGGTCCCAGGCGCCCGTCCCGGTCCCGATCCCGGATTTTTAGGAATTGCTCCCGTTCCCGTTGGATTTCGGGGGGCTCGGGGGAGCCGGGGGGGCCCTCGAATAAATCAGCTGGGGGGGAAGAAGAGAAAAGGTGAGTCCACAAAAAATTCCCCAAAATTCCCAAAAAATCCCCAAAAAAACCACAAAATCCCCCCAAAATCCCAAAAAACCTCAAAAAAGCCCCAAAAAATCCTCAAAAAATCCTTAAAAAATCCCCCAAAATTCCACCAAAAACACCCACAAAATCCCCAAGAAAAAAAATCAAAGAACCCCCCAAAATCCCAAGAAAAAACCCTCAAAAAATCTCCCAAAATTAAAAAAAACTCAAAAAAATTTCCCAAAAATCCCCCAAAAAACCCCTCACAAAAACCCAAAATTCCCCCAAAACATCCCAAAATATCCCCAAAAAAGCCCCAAAAAGCCCCTAAAACATCCCCCAAAATTCCACAAAAACACCCCAAAAAAACCTCAAAGAACCCCCCAAAATCCCAAAAAAACCCTCAAAAAATCCTCCAAAAAAAAAAACTGTCAAAAAATTCAAAATTCCCCCAAAACATCCCCAAAAAATCTCAAAAAAAGCCCCAAAAAATCCCCCAAAATTCCACAAAAAACACCCCCCAAAATCCCCAAAAGTTGCTCAAAAAAACCCCAAAAATTCCTCCAAAAACCCTCCAAAAATATCCCAAAAAACCCCAAAAAAACACAAAAAAAGCTGAAAAAATACCCCAAAATATAACTCAAAAATCCTGAAAAAACCCTAAAAACCACCCAAAAAAACCCAGAAAAGAACCCCAAAACACCCCCCAAAAATACCCAAAAAACCTCAAAAAAATCCCCCCAAAATCCCCAAAAATTCCTCAAATGATCCCCAAACAACCCCACTAAGAAAGACCCAAAACCCCCCAAAAAATCCCATAAAATAATCCCAAAAAAAAATCCCAAAAATTCCCCAAAAAATGAAACTCAAAGAAAGCCACAAAAAACCCACAAAAATGCCCCAAAATTCCACAAAAACACCCCAAAAATCCCCCCAAAATTCAAAAAAATCCCGAAATAAGCCCTCAAAAAAAATCCAAGAAAATCCCCCAAAATTTCCAAAAAAAATGCCCAAAAATGCCACAAAATTCTCAAAAAATCCCCCCAAAAATTAAAAAAAAATTTCCCAAAATAATCCCTCAAAAACTCCAAAAAATGCCCAAAAATTCAAGAAAAATCCCCCAAAAATCCCCCAAAATTCTCCCAAATTTCCCCAAATTCTTAAAATTTCAAAATCATTCCTAAAAATTCCCCAAATTCCCCAAAATTTCCCAATTTTCCCCTCAAAAAATCCAAGAAAATCCCCCAAAAATTAAAAAAAATGCCCAAAAATGCCCCAAAATTCCCAAAAAATCCCCCCAAAAATTCAATAAAAATCCCAAAATAATCCCTCAAAAACTCCAAAAAATCCCCAAAAAATCCCCAAAAATTCAAGAAAAATCCCCCAAAAAATGCCCAAAAATCCCCCAAAATTCTCCCAAATTTCCCCAAATTCTTAAAATTTCAAAATCATTCCTAAAAATTCCCCAAATTCCCCAAAATTTCCCAATTTTCCCCTCAAAAAATCCAAGAAAATCCCCCAAAAATTCAAAAAAATGCCCAAAAATGCCCCAAAATTCCCAAAAAATCCCCCCAAAAATTCAATAAAAATCCCAAAATAATCCCTCAAAAACTCCAAAAAATCCCCAAAAATTCAAGAAAAATCCCCAAAAAATCCCCAAAAATCCCCCAAAATTCTCCCAAATTTCCCCAAATTCTTAAAATTTCAAAATCATTCCTAAAAATTCCCCAAATTCCCCAAAATTCCCCCAAATTCCCCTCACCGATGTACTCGTCCACCTGGATGAATCCGTCCCCGTCCCGGTCCAGGTCCTCGATCGTCTCCTGGGGAAAAAATTTGGGAATTTGCCCCAAAATTCCTCCCAAAAATGCCCCAAAATTCATCCCCAAAAGGCCCCAAAATTCCGGGAAGATGTCACAAAAAATTTAAAAAAAATCCTCAAAAAATTCCTGGAAATTTCCCCAAAAATGTTGAAAAAAATCTCCAAAAAATTCCTGGAAATTTGCCCAAAAATTAAAAAAATAAAATCTCAAAATTAAAAAAAAAATCCCAAAAAAATCCCAAAAAAATCCCTAAAAAAATCCCCAAAAATCCCATTTTTGGTCCGTTTTGAGCGCAGTTTTTGTGATTTTCTACCCGAATTTTTGGAATTTTGGGAATTCTCACCTGCACCACCAAGATCCCTAAAAAAAACCCCAAAATAAAAAAAAATTATTTAAAAAATCCCTAAAAATCAAATTTTTCGCCACTTTGACCCCAAATTTTTGAGATTTTTTGGGGAAATTTTGAGATTTTTTTTGGAATTTTAGGAATTTTCACCTGCACCACCAAGATCCCTAAAAAAACCCCAAAATTCCCCAGAATAACCCCTAAAAATCCCCAAAAAATCCCTAAAAATCCCATTTTTTGTCCGTTTTGAGCGCGGTTTGAGTGATTTTTTTCCCCAAATTTTTGGGAATTTTTGGAATTTGGGGAATTCTCACCTGCACCACCAAAACCCCTAAAAATTCACAAAAAATTCTCCAAAAACACTCTAAAAATCCAATTTTTGGTCTGTTTTGAGCGTGGTTTTCACTATTTTTTCCAGGATTTTTTGGGAATTTTTGGAATTTTGGGAATTTTCATCTGCACCACCAAAACCCCTAAAAGCTTGCCAAAATCCCAAAAAAATGCCCCAAATGTCCCAAAAAAATTATTTAAAAAATCCTTAAAAATCCAATTTTTTGTCATTTTTGGGCGTGGTTTTCATGTTTTTTTTTTGGGAATTTGGGGAATTTTTGGGAATTCTCACCTACACCTCCAAAACTCCTAAAAATTTCACCAAAAATTCCTCAAAAAATCCCCAAAATTAAAAAAAAATCCCTAAAAACCTCCTAAAAATCCCATTTTTGGTCTGTTTTGAGCGCAGTTTTCGCGATTTTTTTACCCAAATTTTTGGGAATTTTTGGAATTTTGGGAATTCTCACCTGCACCACGAGGTCCTGGAGCCGGGGGAAGTCCCAAAACCCAAAAAAATCCCCAAAAAATCCCTAAAAAAGCCCTAAAAATCCCATTTTTGGTCCGTTTTGAGCGCGGTTTTCGCGATTTTTTCCCCAAATTTTTGGGAATTTGGGGAATTTTGGGAATTCTCACCTGCACCACGAGGTCCTGGAGCCGGGGGAAGTCCCAAAATCCCAAAAAATCCCCAAAAAATCCCTAAAAATCCACAAAAAAACCTCTAGAAATCCCATTTTTTGTCATTTTTGAGTGCGGTTTTCGCGATTTTTTCCCCAAATTTTTGGGAATTTTTGGAATTTTGGGAATTCTCACCTGCACCACGAGGTCCTGGAGCCGGGGGAAGTCCTCGGGGTGCAGGAAGGCGTCGAGCTCGTCGGGCCCCAGCCGCCCGTCGCCGTCCTCGTCGGCGGCCCGGAAACGGCGCCGGGAACGTTCCAGAAGCTTCCGGTGGGAGTCGGGGTCGGGGGAGCCCCCAAAATCTTCTGGGGAGGGGAAAAAAAAAATTCAGAAAATTAAGCAGAAAAAAATTCCTCACAAAATGTCCAAAAAATTCCCCAAAAATCACCAAAAAAATAAAAAAAATTCAAAAAAAATTCAAAAAAATGGACAAAAAAAAAAAAAAAATTCCCCAAAATTGACCAAAAAATCCCCAAAAATTAAAAAAAAAATGTTATAAAAATTTCCTAAAAAATAATCCCAAAACCTCCCAAAGATACCCCAAAAATTCCCCCAAAATTCCTCAAAAATTCTCAAAAAACCACTAAAAAATGTCAAAAAAACCCTAAAAATTCCCCAAAATTTGCAAAAAAGAACCCAAAAATTCCTCCAAAAATCCCCAAAAATTAAAAAAATTCTCCACAAAAAAATCTCCCCAAAATCCAAAAAAATTCCTGCAATCCCCCCAGGATAACGGCGCCGGGAACGTTCCAGAAGCTTCCGGTGGGAATCGGGGTCGGGGGAGCCCCCAAAATCTTCTGGGGAGGGGAAAAATTGGGAAAATTAAGTAAAAAATTCTCCCCAAAATTTCCTAAAAATTCACCCCAAAATTTCCTAAAAATTCCCCAAAAATTGCAAAAAAATTCAAAAAAATTAAAAAAAAAAATTCCCCAAAACTGACTAAAAAATTCCAAAGAAATCCCAAAAAATTATGAAAAATAGCTCTTAAAATCCCTCAAAAAAAATCCCTAAAAATTCCTTTAAAAATTCCCTAAAATTCCAAAAAAATTTTTTAAAAATCCAAAAAAAATTCTGAAAAATAGCCCTAAAATTCCTCAAAAAATCCCTAAAAATTAAAAAAAAAATCCAAAATAATCCCCAAAAAATCCGAAAAATAGCCCTAAAATTCCTAAAAAAATCCCTAAAAATTCCTTTAAAAATTCCCTAAAATTCCCAAAAAATTTTAAAAAAATTAAAAAAAATTTTTAAATTCCCAAAAAAATCCCTAAAATTCCCCAAAAAATCCCTAAGCATCCCTTTTAAAATTCCCTAAAAATTAAAAAAAAATCAAAAAATAGCCTCGAAAATACCCTAAAATTCCCTAAAAAAATCCCTAAATATTCCTTTAAAAATTCCCAAAAATTTCAAAAAAATTCCCTAAAAATTCCAAAAAAATTCTGAAAAACAGCACTAAAATTCTTCAAAAATCCCTAAAAATTCCTTTAAAAATTGAAAAAAAATCCCAAAAAACCCCCAAAATATCGTTAAATTTCCCCAAAAAATCCCTGAATATTCCTTTAAAAATTCCCTAAAAATTCAAAAAAAATTCAAAAAAAATTCCCAAAAATTCCCAAAAATATCCCTAAAATTCCCCCAAAAATTCCTAAATATTTCTTTAGAAATTCACTAAAAATTCCAAAAAAAAATCCGAAAAATAGCCCTAAAATTCAAATAAAAAACCCTAAATATTCCTTTAAAAATCCCTAAATATTCCTTTAAAAATTCCCTAAAAATTAAAAAAAATTCAAAAAAAATTTCTGAAAAATAGCCCTAAAATTCCTCAAAAAAACCCTAAAAATTCCTTTAAAAATTCCCTAAAAAATTCCAAAAAATCCCTAAAATTCCCCCAAAAATCCCTAAGTATTCCTTTAAAAATTAAAAAAAATTCCAAAAAAACTCCCTAAAAATTAAAAAAATCCCCAAAAAATCCCAAAAAAGCTCCAAAATTCCCCAAAAAATCCCCAAAAAAAGCCCCAAAATTCCCCAAAAAATCCCTAAAAATTCCCTAAAAATTCCAAAAAAATTCCCAAAAAATTCCCAAAAAATTCCCAAAAATATCCCTAAAATTCCCCAAAAAATTCCAAAAAAATCCCCAAAAATAGCCCCAAAATTCCCCAAGAAATCCCTAAAAATTCCTTTAAAAATTCCCTAAAAATTCCAAAAAAATCCCTAAAATTCCCCAAAAAACTCCCCAAAAAATCCTTTAAAAATTCCAAAAATTTTTTTTTTTTAATTTCCCCAAAAATCCCCAATTCCTGACCTGTGTCCCCGAAGCTCTCGGATCTGAACTCGGCCCAGGTCACGACGCCGTCGCGGTCGCGATCCAGGCGCGCGCTCTCGCTCTCAAACACCCCCAAAACCCCCTAAAAACCCCCTAAAAAATCCCTGAAAAACCCCCAAAAAATCCCAACAAACACCAAGAAAATCCTATAAAAACATCAAAAAAACCCATTAAAAAATCCGAAAAAATCAGCAAAAAAATCCACAAAAAACTTACTAAAAACCTCAAAAAATGAAAGAAAAAATTCCCAAAAAATCACGAAGATCCAAAAAAAAAAAAAAAAATCCCAAAAAATCTGCAAAATATTCCCAAAAAATGTCAAAAGAATTTCTTCACAAATGGCCCAAAAAAACCCAAAAAACTCTCAAAAAACCATGTAAAAAATCCCAAAAAAATCCCTAAATATTCCTTTAAAAATTCCCTAGAAATCCCAAAAAAATAAAAAAAAAATTCCCAAAAAAATCCCTAAAAATTCCCAAAAAATCCCAAAAAATATCCCTAAAATTCCTCAAAAAATTCCAAAAAAATCCCCAAAAAATCCCTAAAAAATCCTTTAAAAAATCCCCAAAATTCCCCAAAAAAATCCCTAAAAATTCCAAAAAAATTCCCAAAAAATTCCCAAAAATATCCTAAAATTCCCCAAAAAATTCCAAAAAAATCCCCAAAAATAGCCCCAAAATTCCCAAGAAATCCCTAAAAAATTCCTTTAAAAATCCCCTAAAAATTCCAAAAAAATCCCTAAAATTCCCAAAAAATTCCCCAAAAAATCCTTTAAAAAATTCCCAAAATTTTTTTTTTTTTAATTCCCCCAAAATCCCCAATTCCTGACCTGTGTCCCCGAAGCTCTCGGTGCTGAACTCCTCCAGGTGACAACGCCGTCGCGGTCGCGATCCCAGGCGCGCGCTCTCACTACCAAACACCCCCAAAACCCCCTAAAAAACCCCAAAAAATCCAAAAAAAACCCCACAAAAATCTCCCAAAAAACCCCAAATCCCCAAAATCCCCAAAATCCCCAATTCCTGACCTGTGTCCCCGAAGCTCTCGGTGCTGAACTCCTCCCAGGTGACAACGCCGTCGCGGTCGCGGTCCAGGCGCGCGCTCTCGCTACCAAACACCCCCAAAATCCCCTAAAAAACCCCTAAAAACTCCTCAAAAAATCCCTAAAAAATCCCCAAAAAATCCCATAAAAACATCAAAAGAACCTGTTAAAAAAAAATCCCAAAAAATTAGCAAAAAAATCCAGAAAAAAAAATTACTAAAACCCCTCAAAAACAAAACAAAAAACCGCCAAAAAATCACGAAGATCCAAAAAAAATTCCGAAAAAATCCGCAAAACATTCCCAGGAAACGTCAAAAAGATTTCTTAAAAAATGGCCAAAAAACCCCAAAATACTTCAAAAACATGTAAAAAATCCCAAAAAATCCCTAAAAATTCCTTTAAAAATTCCCTAAAAATCAAAAAAAATTCCAAAAAAATTCCCAAAAATATCCCTAAAATTCCCAAAAAAATTCCTAAATATTTCTTTAGAAATTCACTAAAAATTCCAAAAAATCCAAAAAAATTCCGAAAAATAGCCCTAAAATTCAAATAAAAATCCCTAAATATTCCTTTAAAAATCCCTAAATATTCCTTTAAAAATTCCCTAAAAATTAAAAAAAAAATTCAAAAAAAATTTCTGAAAAATAGCCCTAAAATTCCTCAAAAAACCTAAAAATTCCTTTAAAAATTCCCTAAAAAATTCCAAAAAATCCCTAAAAATTCCTTTAAAAATTTAAAAAAAAAATTCCAAAAAAACTCCCTAAAAATTCAAAAAAATCCCCAAAAAATCCCCAAAAAAAGCTCCAAAATTCCCCAAAAAATCCCCAAAAATTCCAAAAATAGCCCCAAAATTCCCCAAAAAAATCCCTAAAAATTCCCTAAAAATTCCCAAAAAATTCCCAAAAAATTCCCAAAAATATCCCTAAAATTCCCCAAAAATTCCAAAAAAATCCCCAAAAATAGCCCCAAAATTCCCCAAGAAATCCCTAAAAATTCCTTTAAAAATCCCCTAAAAATTCCAAAAAAATCCCTAAAATTCCCCAAAAAATTCCCCAAAAAATCCTTTAAAAATTCCAAAAATTTTTTTTTAAATTCCCCCAAAATCCCCAATTCCTGACCTGTGTCCCCGAAGCTCTCGGTGCTGAACTCGTGCCAGGTCACGACGGCGTCGCGGTCGCGATCCAGGCGCGCGCTCTCGCTCTCAAACACCCCCAAAACCCCCTAAAAACCCCCTAAAAAAATCCCTAAAAAACCCCCAAAAAATCCCAACAAACACCAAGAAAATCCTATAAAAACATCAAAAAAACCCATTAAAAAATCCGAAAAAATCAGCAAAAAAATCCACAAAAAACTTACTAAAAACCTCAAAAAATGAAAGAAAAAATTCCAAAAAATCACGAAGATCCAAAAAAAAAAAAATCCCAAAAAATCTGCAAAATATTCCCAAAAAATGTCAAAAAAATTTCTTGACAAATGGCCCAAAAAAAACCCAAAAAACTCTCAAAAAACCATGTAAAAAATCCCAAAAAATCCCTAAAAATTCCTTAAAAAATTCCCTAGAAATTCCCCAAAAAATCCAAAAAATTCTGAAAAATAGCCCTAAAATTCCTCAAAAAATCCCTAAGTATTCCTTTTAAAATTCCCTAAAAATTAAAAAAAAAATTTAAAAAAATTCCAAAAAATAGCCCTAAAATTCCCCAAAAAAACCCTAAAAAATCCCTAAAAATTCCCCAAAAATTAAAAAAAATTCCAAAAAAATCCCTAAAATTCCCAAAAAAAATCCAAAAAAATCTCTAAAAAGTCCTTTAACAATTCCCTAAAAATTCAAAAAAAATTCCAAAAAAATTCCCAAAAATATCCCTAAAATTCCCAAAAAAATTCCTAAATATTTCTTTAGAAATTCACTAAAAATTCCAAAAAATCCAAAAAAATTCCGAAAAATAGCCCTAAAATTCCCTTAAAAATCCCGAAAAAATCCTTTAAAAATCCCCAAAAAAATACAAAAAAATCAAAAAAAATCCCTGAAATTCCCCAAAAAAAAAATCCCTAAATATTCCTTTAAAAATTTAAAAAAAATCCAAAAAAACTCCCTAAAAATTAAAAAAAAAAATCCCAAAAAATTCCAAAAAAAGCCCCAAAATTCCCCAAAAAAATCCCTAAAAAATCCTTTAAAAATTCCCTAAAAATTCCAAAAAATAGCCCTAAAATTCCCCAAAAAATCCCTAAAATATCCTTTAAAAATCCCTTTAAAATCCCTAAAAAACCCCGAATTTCCAGTTTCTCACCGGTGTCCCCGAAGCTCTCGGTTCTGTACTCCTCCCAGGTCACGACGCCGTCGCGGTCGCGGTCCAGGCGCGCGCTCTCGCTCCGCAGCGCCTCCTGGCGGGAGCCGCGGTGCCTGCGCAGGATCCAGGCGCGCAGCTCCTGCCGCGAAACCGCCCCGGACGCGTCCGCGTCCATCAGCCCCACCAGCAGCCTGGGAAAATCAGGATTTCTGGTGAATTTTTCGTGATTTTTGGTGGTTTTTAACTAAACTGTAGTGAGTATTTTAGTGTGGTTTTTGTGAATTTTCTGTGATTTTTCCAGGAATTTTTAGTAAATTTTTAGTGAATTTTCCAGGTAGTTTTGAGAGTTCTTTCAGGAATTTTTAGTGATTGTTTTTTTCGATGTTCTATAATTTTTCGGCAATTTTTAGTGATTTTTTTTTTAAATTTTCAGTGATTTTTGGTGAAATTTTTGTGATTTGTTGGTAAAATTTTTGTGATTTGGTGAAATTTTTGTGATTTTTGGGCGAATTTTTGGTGCATTTTTAGTGAATTTTTGGTGCATTTTTGGTGAATTTTTGGTGCATTTTTATTGAATTTTTAGTGTTCTTACCCAGCCTCCTTTGGGACTCCTCGGGGGGGCCTTTTATGAATTTTTTGTGCCTTTTTGTAATTTTTAGTAAACTTTAAATGAATTTTTAGTGAACTTTTTTTAATTTAAAGTGGTTTTTCTTTAAATTTCAGTGATTTTTGGTGACATTTTTGCCATTTTTGGGGTGAATTTTTGGGGAATTTTTAGCAAATTTTGGAGGAATTTTTGGTGCATTTTTAGCAAATTCTGGGGGGATTTTTGGTGCATTTTTGGTGCCTTTTAATTGAATTTTTGGTGTTCTTACCCAGCCTCCTTCGGGACTCCTCGGGGGGCCTTTTATGAATTTCTTGTGGTTTTTGGGTGACTTTTAATGAATTTTTAATTTTTTTTGAATTTCAGTGATTTTTGGTGAAATTTTTTGGGAATTTTCAGTGATTTTTGGGGAATTTTTAGCGAATTTTTAGCGAATTTTTGGGGAATTTTTAGCAAATTTTTGGTGCATTTTTGGCGAGTTTTTGGTGCCTTTTAATTGAATTTTTGGTGTTCTTACCCCAGCCTCCTTCGGGACTCCTCGGGGGGCAGCTCCCGCTGCTCCCGCGCCTCCTGCGCCCCCCAAATGGCGGCGTGGTCCCAAAAAAGCCCCTCGGGTCGTCGTGGCTGTGGGACTGGGGACCCCCGAAATGGGGGTGGGGGGCGTGGGGGGACCCCCCGAGGGTCACGGCCACCAGCGGCCACAGCCAGGCCAGCAGCATCTGGGGAGAAAAAGGGAGAAATTGGGAAAAAAAGGGGATTAAAAGGGCTCAGAATGGGAGGAACGAGGTGGAAATGGCCCAAAATAAGCCCAAAATGGAGAGAAATGAGGGGAAAATGGCCCAAAATAAGCCAAAAATGGAGAGAAATGAGGGGAAATGGCCCAAAATAAGCCAAAAATGGAGAGAAATGAGGCAAAAATGGCCCAAAATAAGCCAAAAATGGAGAGAAATGAGGCAAAAATGGCCCAAAGTAAGCCAAAAATGGAGAGAAATGAGGCAAAGATGGCCCAAAATAAGCCAAAAATGGAGAGAAATGAGACAGGAAATTGAGAGAAATGGGCCCAGAATGAAGAGAAATGAGACCAAAGTGTCCCAAAATTGAGAGAAATGGGCAAAGAATGGAGAAAAATGAGCTCAAAGTGCCCCAAAATTGAGAGAAAGGAGCCAAGAATGGAAATAAGTGAGGTAAAAATGGCCCAAAATAAGCCAAGAATGGAGAGAAATGAGGCAAAAATGGCCCAAAATAAGCCAAGAGTGGAGAGAAATGAGAAAATTCAGAGAAATGGGCCCAGAATGAAGAGAAATGAGCCCAAAGTGTCCCAAAAGTGAGAGAAATGAACGCAAAATGCCCCAAATTGGAGAGAAATTAACCCAAAATTGAGACCAATGAGCTCGAAGTGCCCCAAAATTGACAGAAAGGAGCCAAGAATGAAAAGAAATGAGCCCAAAGCATCCCAAAATTAAGAGAAATTAACCCAAAATTGAGAGAATTGAGAGAAATCAACCCAAAATTGAGAAAAATAGAGAGAAATGAGCCCAACATGTCCCAGAATGGAGAGAAATGAACCCAAGTTAAGAAAAATTGAGAGCAATGAGGCCAAAATGCCTCAAAAATGAGAGAAATGAGCTCAGAATATCTCAAAATTGAGAGAAATTAGCCCGAAATGCCCCAAATACTCCCCCAAAAGACCCCAAATACCCCAAAAATGTCCCCAAGACTCCCCAAATCCTCCTCAGACCCCCCCCCAAACCCCTCAGAACTCTCACGACCCCCCAAAATCCCCCTCAGGACCCCCCAAAACTCCCCTAAAACCCCCCAAAACTCCCCCAAATCCTCCTCAGACCCCCCCAAACCCCTCAGGACCTTTCGGGACCCTCAAGACCCCCCCAAAATCCCCCTCAGGACCCCCAAAACTCCCCTAAAACCCCCCAAAACTCCCCCAAATCCTCTTCAGACCCCCCCAAACCCCTCAGAAAATTCAAGACCCCCCAAAATCCCCCTCAGAACCTCCCAAACCCCACCCAGGACCCTCCAAAACTCCCCAAAAATCATCCTCAGACCCCCCCCAAACCCCTCAGGACCCTTCGGGACCCTCCGGCCTCCCCCAAAATCCCCCTCAGGACACCCCAAAATCCCCTTCGGACACCCTCAAAACTCCCCTAAAACCCCCCCAAAACTCCCCAAATTCTCCTCACACTCCCCCAAACCCCTCAGGACTCTTCGGGACCCTCAAGACCCCCCCAAAATCCCCCAAATCCCCCCAAAATTCGCCCCCCCCCCCCCTCACCTCGTCTCGTCCTGCCCCAACCCCGGGGGGGTCCCGCGGCCCCTCACAGCTTTGGCCCCGCCCCTTTGAGCGGCTCGACCAATCAGAGGAGGCAAAACCCACGTGGGGCGGGGCGAGCCGCGCTCCCATTGGCTGCCGCGCGCCACGTCCGCGCGCCGGACCCAAAAAGCCGAAATTTTAACCCAAAGTGAGCGGGGGGGAAGGATTGGGGCGGGGCGCTGGGATATACTGGTATATACTGGGATATACTGGGATATACTAGTCTGGATTTGAGTTATACTGGTCTAGAGTACAGTTATACTGGGACAAACTGGTTTATACTGGTCTGGACTGGGTTATACTGGGACAAACTGGTCTGGAGTGGAGTTATACTGGTCTGGAGTAGAATTATACTGGGACAAACTGGTTTATACTGGTCTGGACTGGGTTATACTGGGACAAACTGGTCTGGAGTGGAGTTATACTGGTTTAGAGCAGGGCTATACTGGGCCAAACTGGTTTATACTGGCCTGGATTGGTACATACTGGGACAAACTGGTCTATACTGGTCTGGAGTAGAGTTATACTGGTTTACAGTAGGGTTATACTGGGCCAAACTGGTTTATATTGGCCTGGATTAGTACATACTGGGACAAACTGTTTATACTGGTCTGGAGTGGTTTATACTGGGCCAAACTGGTTTATACTGGCCTGAACTGGGACATACTGGGATGAAATAGGTTTCACTGGTTTGGACTGGGATGGGTTGGGTTATACTGGGACAAACTGGGGTATACTGGGCTAAACTGGGTTATACAGGCCCAGACTGGGATATATAGGAATATAAGCCGTGGAATTGGTTTATACTGGTTTGGACTGGGATATACTGGAAGTGTGAGGGGAGAAAAGGGCGGGAAAACGTGAGGGGAAAAAAGGGCGGGAAAACGTGAGGGGAGAAAAAGGGCGGGAAAACGTGAGGGGAGAAAAGGGCGGGAAAACGTGAGGGGAGAAAAAGGGCGGGAAAACGTGAGGGGAAAAAAGGGCGGGAAAACGTGAGGGGAGAAAAGGGCGGGAAAACCTGAGGGGAAAAAGGACAGAAAACCTGAGCAACAAAAAAGGTAAGAAATGGAGAAAAAATTGAGGTAATATCCCCCTGAATTCCTCAGGTTCCCTTCCCCAAAATGAAGCGCAGGCTCTGGAGGTTGTTCAGACATTTATTTCCGATTTTGCTCACGGGGCCTTGGCCGCCCTCACCCTCTTCTTCCTCACCACCACGGGCTTCTGGCTGCGCAAGATGGCGCTGGCCCGGCGCAGAGCAGCCTGGAGGGCACAAAATTCAGAGTTTAGCACCCCAAAAATACAAAATAACCCCGGGTGTGGGGGAGCACACCCTAAATTATCCCTCTAAAGTCCCAAAGTAGGTTTGGGGACCACCCCCAGTTTTGAGGGGGACCCCAAAACTCCATCCCAGGAGTTTTAAGCCCCTCCAAAATGTTTTTAAAGTTCCTCAGTTTTTTGGGGTGTTTAGAGCCCACTCAAATTTTGGGGACCCCTCCTCTGTCAGCTTGTGAAGCTCTGGGCCCCCTCCTCTGTTATCACACCCACAAATTTTGGGATCTCCACAATTTTGGGGGTAATTTTTGCATCCTTCTCCATTACGGCTTTCCACTCTTTCACGGCACGAATCTCACAACTCCCCGGCATTTTTGGGGTTTGCGGACCCCCCCCCGGGTTTCGGGGGCCCCCCTCACCATGCGCAGGTCCCTCCTGTATCTGTTCTTGCTGATCAGGTGCCTCAGGCTGCGCAGCGAGCCGCGGGCGTCGCGGCTGATCCGCACGCGCACGTACGACGAGGCCGGCTTGCGCTGCCCTGGGTGGGCAAAAAAAGAGATTTTTGGGGGGTTTCTCAGGGAGTTTGGGGCTCCCTAAAGGCACAGGGGGGGGATGCACCCACCCGAGCGTTTCTTGAGGACCACCACGATCCCTTTCCCGTCCGGCGCCGGCTCCACGCCCACGGTTTTGCGGTGGATCAAGCCGTTGTAGCGGAAGGAGTTGCGGGCCTTGAGGTTGTTGGGCTCCTGGGGAGGTTTGGGAGGGGGTTTTGGGGTGGCTCGAAAATTTGGGGGGGTCTGGATAGGGGGAGGAGGGTTTTGGAAGGGGTGATGAGATGTTTGGGGGGGGGTTCAGGGGTTTTGTGGGGATTTTGGGGGGGTTAAATGGGATTTTGGGGGGTTCAAAAGGGATTTGGGGGGGGTTCAAAGGGGGTTTTAGGGGGCTCAAAGGGAATTTTGGGGTGTTCAAGTGGGATTTAGGGGGATTCAAGGGGAATTTTGGGGGGGTTGAAAGGGGATTTTGGGGGTTCAAAGGGGATTTGGGAGGGTTTGAAGGGGATTTTGGGGAGGTTCAAAGGGGATTTGGGGAGGTTCAAAGGGGATTTGGGGAGGTTCAAAGGGGATTTTGGGGAGGTTCAAAGGGGATTTGGGAGGGTTTGAAGGGGATTTTGGGGGTTCAAAGGGGATTTTAGGGGGATTCAAGGGGAATTTTGGGGGGGTTGAAAGGGGATTTGGGAGGGTTTGAAGGGGATTTTAGGGGTTCAAAGGGGATTTGGGGAGGTTCAAAGGGGATTTGGGGAGTTCAAAGGGGATTTGGGGGAGTTCAAAGGGGATTTTGGGGGGTTCAAAGGGGATTTTGGGGGGTTCAAAGGGGATTTGGGGAGGTTCAAAGGGGATTTTGGGGAGGTTCAAAGGGGATTTGGGAGGGTTTGAAGGGGATTTTGGGGGTTCAAAGGGGATTTTGGGGGGGTTCAAAGGGGATTTGGGGAGGTTCAGAGGGGATTTGGGGAGGTTCAGAGGGGATTTTGGGGAGGTTGAAAGGGGATTTGGGGTTCAAAGGGGATTTATGGGGATTCAAGGGGAATTTTGGGGGGTTGAAAGGGATTGGGGGGGGGTCAAAAGAGATTTGGGTTTGAAGGGGATTTTGGGGGTTCAAAGGGGATTTGGGGAGGTAAAGGGGATTTGGGAGGTTCAAAGGGGATTTGGGAGGGTTTGAAGGGGATTTTGGGGGTTCAAGGGGATTTGGGGGAGTTCAAAGGGGATTTGGGGAGGTTCAAAGGGGATTTGTGGATGGTGTTTGAAGGGGATTTTGGGTGTTCAAAGGGGATTTTGGGGAGGTTCAAAGGGATTTGGGGTGGTTCAAGGGATTGGGAGGGTTCAGAAGGGGATTTGGGGGTTTCAAGGGGATTTTGGGGGGTTCAAAGGGGATTTTGGGGGGGTTCAAAGGGATTTGGGGAGTTCAAGGGATTTGGGGGTTGAAGTGGGATTTTGGGGTTTCAAGGGATAATTTTGGGGGGTTGAAGGGATTTGGGGGTTGAAGGGGATTTTGGGGGTTCAAAGGGAATTTTGGGGGAGGTTCAAAGGGATTTTGGGGAGGTTCAAGGATTTGGGCGGTTCAAGAGGATGCTGAGGACGTTCAGAGGGATTGGGGGGTTTCAGAGGGATTTGGGGGTCAAGGGATTGGGGGGGTCTGGGGTGTCCCCGGCAAATTTGCAGGGCACCCCAACCCCGTCCCCCCCTCCCCTCCGGGTTCCGGGGTGACCCCTCCCCGCACTGACGGTGCTGTAGGTCTGGTTGTTCCTCTTCAGCAGGAAACTGGAGCAGTTCCGCACCACCATCCACTGCAAATGGGCCGACATGGCGCCTGCGGGCAGCGGGGAGAGGCCTCAGCGCCCGCCGCCGCCCCGGCGCCGCGGCTGGCAGCCCGCTCCCCGCTCCATCCCGTTCCCCCCGCCCTTAGGGAGCCTCCCCGGGGTTGGGGACCCGTCCCCCGGCACCAGGAACCCCCAGGGGCCGCCCCGAGCCGGAGCCCCACGCCGCACCTCCGCTCCCTGCGGCCGCCGGAAACGGAAAGAGCGAGGGGAGCGCCGGCGCCCGCTAAGCTCCGCCCCTTCGGCAATCTCCGCCCTCCCTTTCGGCAATCTCCGTCCGACTTCGGTAATCTCCGCCTAGCGCTCGGATTTCTCCGCCCAGCTTCGTCAGTCTCCGCCCTACGCTCCGATTTCTCCGCTGACACTCGGAAATCTCCGACAGTGTTCGTCAATCGCAGCATTCCTTCGGAAATTTCCGCGTTGTTTCGGGATTTTCGGCTCTCTTCGGCAGTCTCCGCCGTCTCCTCGGAGCGGCGTTCGGGTCCTTTCGGCTCCGTGAGGGAGTTTACGGAAAAGGGCGGGAAACGTGAGGGGAGAAAAAGGGCGGGAAGCGTGAGGGGAAAATTATGGGAAACGTGAGGGAAAAAAGGCAGGAAAAATGAGGGAAAAGGGTGGGAAACGTGAGGTAAGAAGGGCGGGAAACGAGGGAAAATGGGTGGGAAACGTGAGGGGAAAAAAGAGCGGGAAGCGTGAGGGGAAAAAAGGGCGGAAAACGTGAGGGGAGGAAAGGGCGGGAAGCGTGAGGGGAGAAAAGAATGGGAAACGTGAGGGGAAAAAAGAGTGGAAAATGTGAGGAGTCCCACCTGGAGCAGCCCTGGCAGGTGAGGCCTTACCTGAGGGGGTTTGGGGGAATTTGGGCAGTTTGGGGTTTTTTTTTTTTGGGGAGGTCTGTGAGCTTTTCCCATAAAAATTGGGAAAGCTATACTGGGTTATACTGGCTTGTAGTGGTTTGCGCTGGATTATATTGGGTGTATTATTTTTATACCAGGTTGTGAAGGATTGTACTGGTTTCCACTGGGCCACACTGGTTTCAATCAGGTTATTTCAGCTTATACCGGGTCACAGGTAGTTGTACTGGTTTGTACTGGTTTATACTGGGCCCGTGAGGAACCGGACGCCCATCCCCCGCCCGGGTGGGTGGGGGGGGGTCCCGTGGGAACCCGACCCCTCCCCCTCCACCCTTCCTGTTGTTTTTGGGGGGGCAGGAAATGGGGGGGGGGGGAGGGGCGAGGCCTTAAAACTGCCGGGGTGGGGGAGGGGGGGGAACAGCACCCGTGGGACCCAGGTGAGAGGGGACCCCAAAATTGGGAACCCCCAAAAATGGGGCACCTAAAACCAGGAACCCCCAAAATTGGGAACACCTAAAGTTGGGAGCCCCAAAAATGGGGAAATCCTAAAAAATGAGGATCCCTAAAATTGGGAACCCCCAAAAATGGGAGCCCCCAAAAATGGGGAAATCCTAAAAAATGAGCATCCCTAAAATTGGGAACCCCCAAAATTGGGAACACCTAAAACCGGGAACCCCCAAAAATGGGAACACCTAAAATTGGGAGCCCCCCGAAAATGGGAACCTCCAAAAAATGAGAATCCCTAAAATTGGGAACCCCCAAAATTGGGAACACTTAAAATTGGGAGCCCCAAAAATGGTGAAATCCTGAAAAATGAGGATCCTTAAAATTGGGAACCCCCAAAAATGGGAACCCCCCAAAAATGGGAACACCTAAAACTGGGAGCCCCCCGAAAATGGGAAACCCCAAAAAATGAGAATCCCTAAAACTGGGAAAACCCAAAAATGGGAACCCCCAAAAAATGGGAACATCTAAAACTGGGAGCCCCCAAAAATGGAAACCCCAAAAAATGAGAATCCCTAAAATTGGGAGCCCCCCAAAAAATGGGAACCCCCAAAAAATGGGATCCCAACACCCCCTGTCCTGGGTTTGGGGGAGGTTCAGGTTTTTTTTGGGGGGAATTGGGGTTTTTGAGGGGTTTTGGGGTCCTAATTTGGGGGGTTTTGGGGTCTTGATTTGGGGGGATTTGAGGTCCTGATTTGGGGTCTTGTTTTGGGGGGTTTAGGGGTCCCAATTTGGGGGGAGTTTGGGGTCCCCAGTTTGGGGAGTTTTAGAGGGATTTGGGGGGTCCCAGTTTGGGGGTGTTTGGGGTCCCAGTTTTGGGGGTTCGGGTTCCCAGTTTGGGGATTCGGGGTCCCAGTTTGGCGATGTTTGGGGTCCCAGTTTTGGGGGGCTTTGTAGGTTTTTGGGGTCACAGTTTGGGTGTGTTGGGGTCCCAATTTTGGGAAGTTTGGGGTCTCCCTACTTTTGGGGGGGTTTGGGGTCCCAGTTTGGGTTTCAGGGTCCCGGTTTGGGGTCCCAGTTTGGGGGTGTTGTGGTCCCCATTTGGGGTCCCAGTTTGTGGGGCTTTGGGGGTGTTTGGGGTCCTGGTTTGGGGTCCTCATTTGGGGGTGTTTGGGGTCCCTGTTTGGGGGTTTGGGGTCTCAATTTTGGGTTTTTGGAGGTCCCGGTTTGGGGGTTCAGGGTCCCCGTTTGGGGTCCCCATTTGGGGGTTTTTGGGGTGTTTGGGGGTCCCGGTTTGGGGGTTCAGGGTCCCGGTTTGGAGGTCCCAGTTTGGGGTGTTTGGGGGTTTTTGGGGTCCCCATTCGGAGGTCCCAGTTTGGGGGTTTTTGGGGTCCCTGTTTGGGGGTGTTTGGCGGTTTTTGGGGTCCCGGTTTGGGGGTTTTTGGGGGTCCCCATTTGGGGTCCCAGTTTGGGGGTTTGGGGGGTGTTTGGGGTCCCGGTTTGGGGGGTTTCGGGTGGTCCCAGTTTGGGGTCCCCATTTGGGAGGGTTTGAGGTCCCAGTTTGGGGGTTCAGGATCCCAATTTTGGGTGTTTAGGGTTCTGGTTTGGGGTCCCAGTTTGGGGGGCTTTGGGGGTGTTTGGGGTCCCGGTTTGGGGTCCCCATTTGGGGGTTTGGGGTCTCAATTTTGGGTTTTTGGGGTCCCGGTTTGGGGGTTCAGGTTCCCGGTTTGGGGTCCTCATTTGGGGGTGTTTGGGGTCCCTGTTTGGGGGTTTGGGGTCTCAATTTTGGGTTTTTGGGGGTCCCGGTTTGGGGGTTCAGGTTCCCGGTTTGGGGGTCCTCATTTGGGGGTGTTTGGGGGTCCCGGGTTTGGGGGGCTTTGGAGTCCCAGTTTGGGGGTTCAGGGTCCCGGTTTGGGGTCCAAATTTGGGGGGTGTTTGGGGGGTTTGGGGGTCCTGGTTTGGGGTCCCGGTTTGGGGGTTCAGGGTCCCGGTTTGGGGTCCCCATTTGGGGGGGTTTGGAGGTCCCGGTTTGGAGATGTTTGTGGTCCCCATTTGGGTCCCGGTTTGGGGGTTCAGGGTCCGGTTTGGGGTCTCAGTTTGGGGGTGTGTTTGGGGTCCCAGTTTGGGGTCCCCATTTGTGGGTTTTTGGGGTCCCGGTTTGGGGTTTTTGGGGTCCCTGTTTGGGGGTTTTTGGGGTCCCCATTTGGGGTCCCGGTTTGGGGGTTTTTGGGTGGTCCCGGTTTGGGGGTTTTTGGGGGGTTTTTGGGGGTCCCCGGTTTGGGAGTTCAGGGTCCCTGTTTTGGGGGTTTTGGGGGTGTTTGGGGTCCCTGTTTGGGGTTTTTGGGGGTGTTTGGGGTCCCGGTGGGCTCTGCCCCCGCGCCCCCCCGCCCTCTCACCAACCCCCGGTACCGGTGTCACTGTCACAGCCCCGGTGCGGGGGGATGGGGGGGGGCGGGCGGGCAGGCACCAGCGGCGGGACCCCCCCCCCTGGGGACAGTGCCACCCCCAGGGACCCCCCCTTGGGGACAGTGCCACCCCCCCCTTGGGGACAGTGCCACCCCCAGGGACCCCCCCGGGGACAGTGCCACCCCCAGGGACCCCCCCCTTGGGGACAGTGCCACCCCCAGGGACACCCCCCGGGGGACAGTGCCACCCCCAGGGACACCCCCCTTGGGGACAGTGCCACCCCCCAGGGGACACCCCGGTGTCACCCGGGCAGTGCCACCCCTCAGGGACCCCCTTGGGGACCCCCTGATTGTCACCTAGAGAGTGCCACCCCCACAGGGGACCCCCCCCTTGGGGACAGTGCCACCCCCAGGGACCCCCCCCTTGGGGGACAGCCTGATTGTCACCTAGAGAGTGCCACCCCCCTGGGGACCCCCCTGATTGTCACCTGGGTAATGTCACACCCCCCACCTTGGGGACCCCCCCTTGGGGACCCCCCTGATTGTCACCTAGAGAGTGCCACCCCACAGGGACCCCCTTGGGGACCCCCTGATTGTCACCCTGGGCAGTGCCACCCCCCTTGGGGACAGCCTGATTGTCACCTGGGCAGTGCCACCCCCCCTCGGGACAGCCTGATTGTCACCTGGGCAGTGCCACCCCCCCCTTGGGGACAGCCTGATGTCACCTGGGCAGTGCCACCCCCCCCCTTGGGGACAGCCTGATTGTCACCTAGAGAGTGCCACCCCCTTGGGGACAGCCTGATTGTCACCTGGGCAGTGCCACCCCCTTGGGGACAGCCTGATTGTCACCTAGAGAGTGCCACCCCCTTGGGGACAGCCTGATTGTCACCTGGAGAGTGCCACCCCCCCTGGGGACAGCCTGATTGTCACCTAGAGAGTGCCACCCCCCCTGGGGACAGCCTGATTGTCACCTGGGCAGTGCCACCCCCCCCTTGGGGACAGCCTGATTGTCACCTTAGAGAGTGCCACCCCCCCCTGGGGACAGCCTGATTGTCACCTAGAGAGTGCCACCCCCCCCCTGGGGACAGCCTGATTGTCACCTGGGCAGTGCCACCACCCCCCCCGGGGACAGCCTGATTGTCACCTGGGCAGTGCCACCACCCCTGGGGACAGCCTGATTGTCACCTGGGCAGTGCCACCCCCCCCCTTGGGGGACAGCCTGATTGTCACCTAGAGAGTGCCACCCCCCCCCTGGGGACAGCCTGATTGTCACCTAGAGAGTGCCACCCCCCCCTTGGGGACAGCCTGATGTCACCTGGGCAGTGCCACCTCCCCTGGGGACACCCTGATTGTCACCTGGGCAGTGCCACCCCCCCCCTTGCGGGACAGCCTGATTGTCACCTGGGCAGTGCCACCCCCCCCTGGGGACAGCCTGATTGTCACCTGGGCAGTGCCACCCCCCCCTTGGGGACAGCCTGATGTCACCTAGAGAGTGCCACCCCCCCCCTTGGGGACAGCCTGATTGTCACCTAGAGAGTGCCACCCCCCCCTTGGGGACAGCCTGATTGTCACCTAGAGTGCCACCCCCCTGGGGACAGCCTGATTGTCACCTGGGGCAGTGCCACCCCCCCTGGGGACAGCCTGATTGTCACCTGGGCAGTGCCACCCCCCTGGGGACAGCCTGATTGTCACCTGGGCAGTGCCACCCCCACCAGTGTCCCCAGTGTCACCCCACAGTGCCACCCTAAATGTCACCCCTTGGGGACACCCCGGTGTCACCCACCAGTGCCGCCAGCCCAGTGTCACCCCCAATGTCCCCCCTGTGCCCCCCCAGTGTCCCCTCGATGTCCCCAAATGTCCCCCAATGTCCCCTCAATGTCCCCCAAATGTCCCCTGCCCTCCCCCCAGATTTGGGCCGCACCATTTGGGGCTCCCCTCACATTGGGGGGGGGGGGTTCCATTAATTTTGGGGGGTCCCGTTAATTTTGGGGGGGATTATGTTAATTTTTTTTGGGTTTCCGTTAATTTTAGGGCCCCCATTAATTTTTGAGGGGCATTCTGTTAATTTTTTTGGGGTTTCCGTTAATTTTTTTTTTTGGGTTCCGTTAATTTTTGGGGGGGTTCCGTTAATTTTGGGAGATTCCCATTAATTTTGGGGGCCCACGTTAATTTTGGGGGTCCCGTTAATTTTGGGGGGGGGTTCTGTTAGTTTTGGGGAGTTCTGTTAATTTTTTGGGGTTCCCGTTAATTTTAGGGGGTGGTCCCATTAATTTTGGGGGCCCCCATTAATTTTGGGGGTTTTCATTAATTTTGGGCTGTCCCGTTAATTTTGGGGGGGGGGGTCCGTTAATTTTTTGGGTTTCTGTTAATTTTGGGGGAGCCCCCATTAATTTTGGGGGCTCCCGTTAATTTTGAGGCGTTCCGTTAATTTTGGGCTCCCCCATTAATTTTTTAGGGTTTCCGTTAATTTTGGGCTCCCCCATTAATTTTTTTAGGTTTCCGTTAATTTTGGGCTCCCCCATTAATTTTTAGGGTTTCCGTTAATTTTGGGCTCCCCCATTAATTTTTTAGGTTCCGTTAATTTTGGGCTCCCCATTAATTTTTAGGGTTTCCGTTAATTTTGGGCCCCCCATTAATTTTTTAGGGTTTCCGTTAATTTTGGGCTCCCCATTAATTTTTTTAGGGTTTCCGTTAATTTTGGGCCCCCCCATTAATTTTTTAGGGTTTCCGTTCAATTTTGGCCCCCCCCATTAATTTCGGGGGCGTGTCCCACATTTTTGGGGGGGGGTTCCGCCCTCCCTGGCCCCGCCCCTCTGGGGGGGAGGCGGAGGGGGAGGGGCGGGGGGAGGGGCCGCTCCCGCCTCTCCGCAGCATCCTCGGCCTCGGGGGGACCCCGCGCCGCCGGACCCCCCCCAAAAACCCCCCCAAAATCGGGGCGACCCCTCCCCCCAACCGCCTCGGGGGCACCCCCGGGGCGCTCCCCCCCCCCCCCCCCGCGGGGGGAATGGTTTGATCCGGCGGGAGCTCCAAGGTGAGGGGGGGGAGGGGAGGGGGGGGAGGGGCGGGGGGGTCATTC
>NW_026989962.1:0-40416 GCF_036417665.1 Passer domesticus | reverse complement strand
AGGCACCGCGGCTCCCGCCAGGAGGCGCTGCGGAGCGAGAGCGCGCGCCTGGACCGCGACCGCGACGGCGTCGTGACATGGGAGGAGTACAGCACCGAGAGCTTCGGGGACACCGGTGAGAAACTGGAAATTCGGGGTTTTTTAGGGATTTTAAAGGGATTTTTAAAGGATATTTTAGGGATTTTTTGGGGAATTTTAGGGCTATTTTTTGGAATTTTTAGGGAATTTTTAAAGGATTTTTTAGGGATTTTTTTGGGGAATTTTGGGGCTTTTTTTGGAATTTTTTGGGATTTTTTTTTTTTAATTTTTAGGGAGTTTTTTTGGATTTTTTTAAATTTTTAAAGGAATATTTAGGGATTTTTTTTGGGGGGAATTTCAGGGATTTTTTTGATTTTTTTGTATTTTTTTGGGGATTTTTAAAGGATTTTTTCGGGATTTTTAAGGGAATTTTAGGGTTATTTTTCGGAATTTTTTTGGATTTTTTGGAATTTTTAGTGAATTTCTAAAGAAATATTTAGGAATTTTTTTGGGAATTTTAGGGATATTTTTGGGAATTTTTTTGGAATTTTTTTTGAATTTTTAGGGAATTGTTTAAAGGACTTTTTAGAGATTTTTTTGGATTTTTTTTGGGAATTTTAGGGATTTTTTTGGAATTTTTTTTAATTTTTGGGGAATTTTTAGGGATTTTTTTAGGGTTTTTTTGGGGAATTTTAGGGCTATTTTTTGGAATTTTTTTAAAATGTTTTTTTTAATTTTTAGGGAATTTTAAAAGGAATACTTAGGGATTTTTTTGAGGAATTTTAGGGCTATTTTTCAGAATTTTTTGGGGAATTTCTAGGGAATTTTTTAAGGAATTTTTAGGGATTTTTTGGGATTTTTTACATGGTTTTTTGAGAGTTTTTTGGGTTTTTTTGGGCCATTTGTGAAGAAATTTTTTAGACATTTTTTGGGAATATTTTGCAGATTTTTTGGGATTTTTTTTTTTTGGATCTTCGTGATTTTTTGGGAATTTTTTCTTTCATTTTTTGAGGTTTTTAGTAAGTTTTTTGTGGATTTTTTTGCTGATTTTTTCGGATTTTTTAATGGGTTTTTTTGATGTTTTTTATAGGATTTTCTTGGTGTTTGTTGGGATTTTTTGGGGGTTTTTTAGGGGGTTTTTAGGGGGTTTTGGGGCTGTTTGGTAGTGAGAGCGCGTGCCTGGACCGCGACGGCGTCGTCACCTGGCACGAGTTCAGCACCGAGAGCTTCGGGGACACAGGTCAGGAATTGGGGATTTTGGGGAATTTAAAAAAAAAAATTTTTGGAATTTTTAAAGGATTTTTTTGGGGAATTTTTTGGGGAATTTTAGGGATTTTTTTGGAATTTTTAGGGAATTTTTAAAGGAATTTTTAGGGATTTCTTGGGGAATTTTGGGGCTATTTTTGGGGATTTTTTTGGAATTTTTTGGGGAATTTTAGGGATATTTTTGGGAATTTTTTGGGAATTTTTTTGTAATTTTTAGGGAATTTTTAGGGATTTTTTGGGGATTTTTTGGGGAATTTTGGGGCTTTTTTTGGGGATTTTTTGGGGAATTTTGGAGCTTTTTTGGGGATTTTTTGGGGATTTTTTTGAATTTTTAGGGAGTTTTTTTAGAATTTTTTTTAATTTTTAAAGGAATACTTAGGGATTTTTTGGGGGAATTTTAGGGATTTTTTGGAATTTTTTAGGGAATTTTTAAAGGAATTTTTAGGGTTTTTTTGAGGAATTTTAGGGCTATTTTTCAGAAATTTTTTTTGAATTTTTTTTTAATTTTTAGGGAATTTTTAAAGGAATATTTAGGGATTTTTAAAGGAATATTTAGGGTTTTTTATTTGAATTTTAGGGCTATTTTTCGGATTTTTTTTGGAATTTTTAGTGAATTTCTAAAGAAATATTTAGGAATTTTTGGGGGAATTTCAGGGATATTTTTGGGAATTTTTTGGGAATTTTTTTTGAATTTTTTTTGAATTTTTAGGGAATTTTTAAAGGAATATTCAGGGATTTTTTGGGGAAATTTAACGATATTTTGGGGGTTTTTTGGGATTTTTTTTCAATTTTTAAAGGAATTTTTAGGGATTTTTTGAAGAATTTTAGTGCTGTTTTTCAGAATTTTTTTGGAATTTTTAGGGAATTTTTTTGAAATTTTTGGGAATTTTTAAAGGAATATTTAGGGATTTTTTTTAGGGAATTTTAGGGTATTTTCGAGGCTATTTTTTGATTTTTTTTTAATTTTTAGGGAATTTTAAAAGGGATGCTTAGGGATTTTTTGGGGAATTTTAGGGATTTTTTTGGGAATTTTAAAAATTTTTTTAATTTTTTAAAAATTTTTGGGAATTTTAGGGAATTTTTAAAGGAATTTTTAGGGATTTTTTTAGGAATTTTAGGGCTATTTTTCGGATTTTTTGGGGATTATTTTGGATTTTTTTTTTAATTTTTAGGGATTTTTTGAGGAATTTTAGGGCTATTTTTCAGAATTTTTTTTGGATTTTTTAAAAATTTTTTTGGAATTTTAGGGAAATTTTAAAGGAATTTTTAGGGATTTTTTTTGAGGGATTTTAGAGCTATTTTTCATAATTTTTTGGGATTTCTTTGGAATTTTTTAGTCAGTTTTGGGGGAATTTTTTTTTTTAATTTTTTTGAATTTTTTTGCAATTTTTGGGGAATTTTTAGGAAATTTTGGGGTGAATTTTTAGGAAATTTTGGGGAGAATTTTTTACTTAATTTTCCCAATTTTTCCCCTCCCCAGAAGATTTTGGGGGCTCCCCCGACCCCGATTCCCACCGGAAGCTTCTGGAACGTTCCCGGCGCCGTTATCCTGGGGGGATTGCAGGAATTTTTTTGGATTTTGGGGAGATTTTTTTGTGGAGAATTTTTTTAATTTTTGGGGATTTTTGGAGGAATTTTTGGGTTCTTTTTTGCAAATTTTGGGGAATTTTTAGGGTTTTTTTGACATTTTTTAGTGGTTTTTTGAGAATTTTTGAGGAATTTTGGGGAATTTTTGGGTATCTTTGGGAGGTTTTGGGATTATTTTTTAGGAAATTTTTATAACATTTTTTTTTTAATTTTTGGGGATTTTTTGGTCAATTTTGGGGAATTTTTTTTTTTTTTTTGTCCATTTTTTTGAATTTTTTTTGAATTTTTTTTATTTTTTTGGTGATTTTTGGGGAATTTTTTGGACATTTTGTGAGGAATTTTTTCTGCTTAATTTTCTGAATTTTTTTTTCCCCACCCCAGAAGATTTTGGGGGTTCCCCCGACCCCGACTCCCCACCGGAAGCTTCTGGAACGTTCCCCGGCGCCGTTTCCGGGGCCGCGGACGAGGACGGCGACCGGGCGGCTGGGGCCCGACGAGCTCGACGCCTTCCTGCACCCCGAGGACTTCCCCCCGGCTCCAGGAGCTGGTGGTGCAGGTGAGAATTCCCAAAATTCCCAAAAATTTGGGGAAAAATCGCGAAAACCGCGCTCAAAATGGACAAAAAATGGGATTTTTAGAGGTTTTTTTGGGGATTTTTAGTTATTTTGGGGGGATTTTTTTGGGATTTTTTGGGTTTTGGGACTTCCCCCGGCTCCAGGACCTCGTGGTGCAGGTGAGAATTCCCAAAATTCCCAAAAATTCCCAAAAATTTGGGGGAAAAATCGCGAAAACCGTGCTCAAAACGGACCAAAAATGGGATTTTTAGGAGGTTTTTTTGTGGATTTTTAGTTATTTTTTGGGGATTTTTTGGGATTTTGGGACTTCCCCCGGCTCCAGGACCTCGTGGTGCAGGTGAGAATTCCCAAAATTCCCAAAAATTCCCAAAAATTTGGGGAAAAAATCGCGAAAACCGCGCTCAAAACGGACCAAAAATGGGAATTTTAGGGGTTTTTTTTGGGAGTTTTTGGGGATTTTTTGGGTTTTGGGATTTCCCCCGGCTCCAGGACCTCGTGGTGCAGGTGAGAATTCCCAAAATTCCCCAAATCCCCAAAAATTTGGGGGAAAAATCGCGAAAACCGCGCTCAAAACGGACCAAAAATGGGAATTTTAGGGGGTTTTTTTTGGGAGTTTTTTGGGGATTTTTTTTGGGTTTTGGGACTTCCCCCGGCTCCAGGAGCTGGTCGTGCAGGTGAGAATTCCCAAAATTCCCCAAATTCCCAAAAATTTGGGGGAAAAATCGCGAAAACCGCGCTCAAAAATGACAAAAAATGGGATTTCTAGAGGTTTTTTTGTGGATTTTTAGGGATTTTTTGGGGATTTTTTGGGATTTTGGGACTTCCCCCCGGCTCCAGGACCTCGTGGTGCAGGTGAGAATTCCCCAAAATTCCCCCAAATTCCCAAAAATTTGGGGAAAAAAATCGCGAAAACCGCACTCAAAACAGACCAAAAATGGGAATTTTAGAGGTTTTTTTTGGGGGATTTTTAGTTATTTTTGGGGGATTTTTTGGGATTTTGGGACTTCCCCCGGCTCCAGGACCTCGTGGTGCAGGTGAGAATTCCCAAAATTCCCAAAAATTCCCAAAAATTTGGGGAAAAAATCGCGAAAACCGCGCTCAAAAACGGACCCAAAAATGGGATTTTTAGGGGTTTTTTGGGGATTTTTAGTTATTTTTTGGGGATTTTTGGGACTTCCCCCGGCTCCAGGACCTCGTGGTGCAGGTGAGAATTCCCAAAATTCCCAAAAATTTGGGGAAAAAATCGCGAAAACCGCGCTCAAAACGGACAAAAAATGGGATTTTTAGAGGGTTTTTTTGTGGATTTTTAGTTATTTTGGGGGGATTTTTTTGGGATTTTTTGGGTTTTGGGACTTCCCCCGGCTCCAGGACCTCGTGGTGCAGGTGAGAATTCCCAAAATTCCCCAAATTCCCAAAAATCTGGGGAAAAAATCGCGAAAACCGCGCTCAAAACGGACAAAAAATGGGATTTTTAGAGGTTTTTTTGTGGATTTTTAGTTATTTTGGGGGGATTTTTTTTGGGATTTTTTGGGTTTTGGGACTTCCCCCGGCTCCAGGACCTCGTGGTGGAGGTGAGAATTCCCAAAATTCCCCAAATTCCCAAAAATTTGGGGAAAAAATCGTGAAAACCGCGCTCAAAAATGACAAAAAATGGGAATTTTAGAGGTTTTTTTGGGGGATTTTTAGTTATTTTTTGGGGATTTTTTGGTGAATTTTTAGGGGGTTTTGGTGGTGCAGGTGAGAATTCCCAAAAATTCCCCAAATTCCCAGAAAAAAATCACCAAAACCGCCCTGAAAAGGGACGAAAAATGGGATTTTTAGAGATTTTTTTGGGATTTAAAAAAAAAATATATTTGTGAAATTTCCCAGGAATTCTTGAGATTTTTTTAAAAATTTTTGGGGAATTTCCCAGGAATTTTTGGAGATTTTTAAAACAATTTTTTTTTAAATTTTCCAGGAATTTTTGATGTTTTTTTTTTTTTTTTAATTTTTGGGGAAATTTCCAGGAATTTTTTGAGGATTTTTTTTAAATTTTTGGTGACATTTTCCAGGAATTTTGGGGCGTTTTCGGGAGGAATTTTGGGGCAAATTCCCAAATTTTTTCCCCAGGAGACGATCGAGGACCTGGACCGGGACGGGGACGGATTCATCCAGGTGGACGAGTACATCGGTGAGGGGAATTTGGGGGAATTTGGGGGAATTTGGGGAATTTTTAGGAATGATTTTGAAATTTTAAGAATTTGGGGAAATTTGGGAGAATTTTGGGGGATTTTTCTTGAATTTTTGGGGATTTTTTGGGGATTTTTTGGAGTTTTTGAGGGATTATTTTGGGATTTTTATTGAATTTTTGGGGGCATTTTTTGGGAATTTTGGGGCATTTTGGGGCATTTTTTTGAATTTTTGGGGGATTTTCTTGGATTTTTTTGAGGGCTAATTTTGGGATTTTTTGGAATTTTGAGGCATTTTGGGGGGATTTTTGGGGCTTTTTTTGAGATTTTTTGGGGATGTTTTGGGGGAATTTTGAATTTTTTGACAGTTTTTTTTTTGGGGGGGGATTTTTTGAGGGTTTTTTTTGGGGGATTTTGGGGGGTTCTTTGATTTTTTTCTTGGGGATTTTGTGGGTGTTTTTGGTGGAATTTTGGGGGATTTTTTAAGGTTTTTTTGGGGCTTTTTTGAGGTTTTTTTGGGATTTTTTGGGGCTTTTTTGAGGTTTTTTGGGATTTTGGGGCAATTTTGTGGTTTTTTGGGGGATTTTTGGAGGGGTTTTTGGGGGGATTTTGGGGGGTTCTATGGGGATATTTTGGGATGTTTTGGGGGAATTTTGGGTTTTTGTGAGGGGTTTTTTGGGGGATTTTTGGGAAATTTTTTTGAGTTTTTTTTTAATTTTGGTAGATTTTTTGAGGGTTTTTTCTTGGGATTTTGGGGGGTTCTTTGATTTTTTTCTTGGGGATTGTGTGGGTGTTTTTGGTGGAATTTTGGGGGATTTTTTAAGGTTTTTTTTGAGTTTTTTGGGGATTTTTTGGGGCTTTTTTGAGGTTTTTTGGGATTTTGGGGGGATTTTGTGGTTTTTTTTGGGGATTTTTTGGGAATTTTGGGGAATTTTTTGTGGACTCACCTTTTCTCTTCTTCCCCCCCAGCTGATTTATTCGAGGGCCCCCCCGGCTCCCCCGAGCCCCCCGAAATCCAACGGGAACGGGAGCAATTCCTAAAAATCCGGGATCGGGACCGGGACGGGCGCCTGGGACCCCCCGAGGTGAAACTTTGGCTCAGCCCCCCCAGCCCCGACTGGGCCGGGGTGGAGGCCGAGCACCTCATCCACCACGCCGACCTGGACCTGGTGAGAATTCCCAAAATTCCCAAAAAATCCCAAAATTCCCAAAAAAATCCCAAAAATTTGGGGTTTCAGGGCCATTTTGGGGCATTTTTAGGGGATTTTAAGGGGTTTTGGGGTGATTTTGGGACAATTTTGGGTGGTTTTGGGGTTGAAGTTGAGCACCTGATCCACCACGCCGACCTGGACCAGGTGAGAATTCCCAAAATTCCCAAAAACCCCAAAATTCCCAAAAAAATCCCCCAAAATTTGGGGTTTTGGGGCCATTTTGGGGCATTTTAGGGGGTTTTGGGGTGATTTTGGGGGATTTTTGGGTGGTTTTGGGGTTGAGGTTGAGCACCTCATCCACCACGCCGACCTGGACCAGGTGAGAATTCCCAAAATTCCCAAAAAATCCCAAAATTCCCAAAAAAATCCCCCAAAATTTGGGGTTTCGGGGCCATTGTGGGGCATTTTTAGAGGGTTTGGGGGCCCAAAATCCCATTTTTAGGGGATTTTTTTGGGGATTTTGGGGTTGAAGTTGAGCACCTGATCCACCACACCGACCTGGACCAGGTGAGAATTCCCAAAATTCCCAAAAAATCCCAAAAAAACCAGGAATTCCCAAAAAAATCCCCCAAAATTTGGTGGTTCGGGGTCATTTTTAAGGGGTTTTGGGGTGATTTGAGGGAATTTTGGGACAATTTTGGGTGGTTTTGGGGTTGAGGCCGAGCATCTGATCCTGGACCAGGTGAGAATTCCCAAAATTCCAAAAATTCCCAAAAAAATCCAGGAATTCCTAAAAAAATCCCCCAAAATTTGGGGGTTTCGGGGCCATTTTGGGGGGTTTTGGGGCATTTTTAGGGAATTTTGGGACAATTTTAGGAGGTTTTGGGGGTTGAGGTTGAGCACATGATCCTGGAGCAGGTGAGAATTCCCAAAATTCCCAAAAAACCCAGGAATTCCCAAAAAAATCCCCAAAATTTGGGGGTTTGGGGCCATTTGGGGATGATTTATTGGGATTTTGGGGCATTTTTGGGTCAATTTTGGAGGAATTTGGAAGATTTGGGAGATTTTAGTGGGAATTTGGGGAATTTGTGTCAAATTTTGGGGGATTTGGGGGAATTTTTCTCATTTTTGGGCCAGTTTTGAGTCATTTTTATTCCATTTTGGGGCACTTTTGGGTCATTTTGAACCAATTTTGGGGCAATTTGGGTCAATTTTGGGCTTTTTAGGCAGTTTTGGGTCAATTTGGGGGTATTTTAAGGGAAATTTTGGGGAAATTAAGCAGAATTTGGGGAAATTTTGAGGAATTTGGGCAAAATTTGGGGAAATTTCTCTCTATTTTCCAGCAATTTTGGGGAAACTTGTGGCAATTTTGCCATTTTCGGGGCATTTTTGTCAATTTTTGCCCATTTTAACCAATTTTGTGGTAATTTCTGTCAATTTTGGGCAATTTTAGGTCAAATTTGGGTCATTTTGGGTGGACTTGTATCAATTTTTGCTATTTTTGGGGCAATTTGTGTCAATTTATGCCTTTTTTGGTTGGTTTTGTGCCAAGTTTTGCCTTTTTTGGGTGGATTTGGTCAATTTTTTCCTTATTTGAGTGGATTTGTGCCAATTTTTGCCTTTTTTGGGGCAATTTGTGTCAATTTTTGCCTTTTTTGGTTGGATTTGTGTCAATTTATGCCTTTTTTGGTTGGTTTTGTGCCAAGTTTTGCCTTTTTTGGGTGGATTTGGTCAATTTTTTCCTTATTTGAGTGGATTTGTGCCAATTTCTGCCTTTTTTGGGGCAATTTGTGTCAATTTTTGCCTTTTTTAGGTGTATTTGCATCAATTTTTGCCTTTTTTGAGTGGATTTGTGCCAATTTCTGCCTTTTTTGGGGCAATTTGTGTCGATTTTTGCCTTTTTTGGGTGTATTTGTATCAATTTTTGCCTTTTTTGAGTGGATTTGTGCCAATTTTTGCCTTTTTTGGGGCAATTTGTGTCAATTTTTGCCTTTTTTGAGTGGATTTGTGCCAATTTCTGCCTTTTTTGGGGCAATTTGTGTCAATTTATGCCTTTTTTGGTTGGTTTTGTGCCAAGTTTTGCCTTTTTTGGGTGGATTTGGTCAATTTTTTCCTTATTTGAGTGGATTTGTGCCAATTTTTGCCTTTTTTTGGGCAATTTGTGTCAAATTTTGCCTTTTTTGGGTGGATTTGTGTCAATTTTTGCCTTTTTTAGGTGTATTTGCATCAATTTTTGCCTTTTTTGAGTGGATTTGTGCCAATTTTTGCCTTTTTTTGGGCAATTTGTGTCAATTTTTGCCTTTTTTTGGGTGTATTTGTATCAATTTTTGCTTTTTTGCTGCAATTTGTATCCATTTTTGCCTTTTTTTTTGGTTATTCCCCCCACTTTTGCTGGAATTTCCCCCATTTTTGCCCTTTCTGGGTGGGATTTTTTCGGGGGGGGTCCCAAACCTTCCCCAGTTTTGTGGAACTTTCTGGAATTCTCGGCAGGACGGGGCCCTGAGCCGGGAGGAGATTTTGGGCCGCTGGGAACTTTTCGTGGGGAGCCGAGCCACCGACTACGGGCAGGACCTGCACAGGGCCCACGACGAGCTCTGAGCCCCAAAACCGCCCCAAAATATCCAAAAAACATCCCAAAATAGCCCCCCAAAATTCACCAAAATAGCCCCCAAAAATCACAAAAATATCCCCAAAAATTCATAAAAATATCCAAAAAGTTCCCCCAAAAATCACAAAAATATCCCCAAAAATTCCCCCCCAAAATTCGAAAATATTCCCAAAAATATCCCAAAATAGCCCCCAAAAATTCACTAAAATATCCCACTAAATCCCCAAAAATATCCCAAAGTAGACCCCAAAAATTCACAAAAATATCCACAAAAATTCACAAAAATATCCAAAAAATGCCCCCCAAAAATTCACTAAAATATCCCCAAAAATTCATTAAAATATCCAAAACATTCCCCAAAAACATTCCAAAATAGACCCCAAAAATTCACCAAAATATCCCCAAAAATCCTCAAAAATATCCCAAAATAGCCCCCAAAAATATCCCAAAATATCCCCCAAAAATTCACCAAAATATCCCCAAAATTCACAAAAATATCCCCAAAAATATCCCAAAAAATTCCCCCAAAAATTCACCAAAATATCCCAAAATAGCCCCCCAAAAATTCCCCAAAAAATACCAAGAATATTCCCAAAAATAGCCCCCAAAAATTCACCAAAATATCCCTAAAAAATCACAAAAATATCCCCGAAAATTGACAAAAATATCCCCAAAGATTCACCAAAAAATCCAAAAAATATTCTCAAAAATATCCCAAAATAGACCCCAAAAATTCACAAAAATATCCACAAAATTTCACAAAAATATCCAAAAAAATTCCCCCAAAAATTCACCAAAATATCCCCAAAAATTCATAAAAATATCCAAAAAGTTCCCCCAAAAATTCACAAAAATATCCCAAAAAATATTCCCGAAAATATCCCAAAATAGCTCCCAAAATTCACAAAAATATCCCCAAAAATTCATAAAAATATCCAAAAAAATCCCCCAAAAATTCACAAAAATATCCCCAAAATTGCCAAAAAAATACCCAAAATATTCCCAATAAATCCCCAAAAAATCTCAAAATTGATCACAAAAATCCACAAAAATATCCACAAAAATTCACAAAAATATTCCCAAAATATTCCCAAAAATATCCCAAAATAGCCCCCAAAAATTCACCAAAATATCCCCTAAAAATCCCAAAAATATCCCCAAAAATACCAAAAATATTCCCAAAAATTAAAAAAAATTCACAAAAATAGCCCCAAAAACTTGAAAATATTCCCAAAAAGATTCCAAAATACCCCCAAAAATTCATAAAAATATCCAAAAAATTCCCCAAAAACATTCCAAAATAGACCCCAAAATTCACATAAATATCCCAAAAATTCACCAAAATATCCCCAAAAATCCCCAAAAATATCCCAAAATAGCCCCCAAAAATTCACCAAAATATCCCCTAAAATATCCCAAAAAATTCCCCCAAAAATTCACCAAAATATCCACAAAAATTCATAAAAATATCAAAAAAATGCCCCAAAAATTCACAAAAATACCCCAAAATAGACCCCAAAAATTCACAAAAATATCCAAAAAAATTCTCCCCAAAATATCCCACACAATTCCCCCAAAATATCCCAAAAAAAACCCGAAAAATATCTCAAAATCGACCCCAAAAATATCCCAAAAAGGTCCCCAAAAATTCACAAAAATATCCCAAATTTTGGGTATTTGGGAATAAAAATTTGGGGTCGTTGCCCCAAAACCCAAAAATCTGAGCCTGAGTCGTTTTGGGGGAAAAAAAAAGGGTATTTTGGGGGAAAAAAAGGGAATTTTGGGGGAAAAAAAGGGAATTTTGGGGGGAAAAAAAAGGAATTTTGGGGGGGAAAAAAGGGAATTTTGGGGGGAAAAAAAAGGAATTTTGGGGGGGAAAAAAGGGAATTTTGGGGGGAAAAAAAAGGAATTTTGGGGGAAAAAAAGGGAATTTTGGGGGGAAAAGATCTGAATTTTTTGGGGGAAAATTGAGGATTTTGGGAGGAAAAAATGGGAAATTTTTTGGGGTGGAAATTGGGGATTTTGGGGAGGGAAATGGGATGTTTTGGTGGAAAAATTGGGATCTTTTGGGGGAAAAATGGGAATTTTTGGTGGGGGGAAATTGGGGATATTGGAGAAAAATGGGAAATTTTTGGGGGGGGAATTGAGATTTTTTGGGGGGGAAAAAATGGGATTTTTGTTGGGGAAAATTGGGGATTTTTAGGGGAAAAATTGGGAATTTTTGGGGGGGAAATTGGGATTTTTGGGGGGAAATTTGGGGATTTTTTTGGGGGGAATTGAGGGATTTTGGGGAAAAAAACTGAATTTTTTGGGGGGGTAAATTAGGATTTTTTTGGGGGGGAAATTGAGATTATTTTGGGGGAAAATTGGGATTTTTGGGGGGAAAAATTTGGATTTTTTCGGGGGGGAACTTGGGGATTTTGGAGGGTGGGGGATGGGAGGCTCCCCACATCCCCGCGACCCCCAAAATTTTGTATTTTAAGAAGAAAAAAAACACAAAAAAGGGCGGGACCGGCCCCTCCCCCACCCCCAACCCAAATTTGGGGCTCCTCGGGGGGTGGGGGAGGGGTGACCCGTCCCAAATTCCCCAAATCTGGGTCCGGGGGGTCCTCGGGGACCCGGCCGAGATTTTTTTTTGGGAAGCGAAATTCCCAAATTTAGCTCGGGATCCCTTTGGGAGCCCCTCCCCCTTCCCCTCCTCCCAAGCGACGCGGCCCCTTTAAGGGAAACCACGCCCACACAGCTTCATTTGAATAACCACGCCCATTGCCGCAGGGCGAGGCCACGCCCGCTCCGTAGAAATCAATGGGGATTTAAGCCACGCCCCCTCCGTAGAAATCAATGGGGGCTAAGCCACGCCCCCTCCATCCACAGCAACGCTGCCTAAGCCACGCCCTCTAAAGCCACGCCCCCTCAATGTAAAGCAACGGTGCTTAAGCCACGCCCCCTCCCAGCCCGCCTCTCGCTTGCCGCAATGCCGAGGCCACGCCCCCGTCCCTCTAGGCCACGCCCACGGCGCTAAGCCACGCCCCTCTCCGGCTGCCGCGGGGCCCGGCCGAGTGTCCGAGTGTCCGTGGGGCTGTCCGTGGGGCTGTCCGTGTGTCCGTGGGGCTGTCCGAGCGTCCGTGGGGCTGTCCGTGTGTCCGTGGGGCTGTCCGAGTGTCCGTGGGGCTGTCTGTGTGTCCGAGTGTCCGTGGGTCCGGCCAGGTGTCCGTGGGGCTGTCCCAGTGTCCGTGTGTCCGTGGGTCCGGCCGGGCTCTGACCGAGTGACCGAGTGTCCGTGGGTCCGGCCGGGTGTCCGTGGGTCCGGCCGGAGGAGCAGCCGCGTGTCCGAGCAGCGCCCGAGCGGCCGCAGAGTTCAGGTCAGTCCGTGGGTGTGTCTGTCTGTCTGTCCGTCTGTCCGTGTGTCCGTGGGTCTGTGGGTGTGTCCGTCTGTCCGTGGTGCTGTCGCTTTGTCCACCCCAGTGTCCACTCCTGTGTCCATCTGTGGGTCAGTCCCTGTGTCCATCCCCGTGTCCATCCCCATGTCCGTGTGTCCATCCCAGTGTCCACTCCAGTGTCCATCTCCGTGTCCGTGGGTCCATCCCCGTGTCCATCCCTGTGTCCATCCCCATGTCCGTGTGTCCATCCCCGTGTCCACCCCAGTGTCCACTCCTGTGTCCATCTGTGGGTCAGTCCGTGTGTCCATCCCTGTGTCCATCCCCATGTCCGTGTGTCCACCCCAGTGTCCACTCCTGTGTCCATCTGTGGGTCAGTCCCTGTGTCCATCCCTGTGTCCATCCCCATGTTTGTGTGTCCACCCCAGTGTCCACTCCTGTGTCCATCTGCGGGTCTGGTCCTGTGTCCGTGGGTCTGTCCGTGTGTCCATCCCAGTGTCCACCCCAGTGTCCACTCCTGTGTCCGGCCATGGGTCAGTCCCTGTGTCCATCCCCGTGTCCACTCCTGTGTCCATCTATGGGTCTGTCTGTGTGTCCACTCCAGTGTCCATCTCCTTGTCCGTGGGTCCATCCCTGTGTCCACCCCTGTGTCCACTCCAGTGTCTGTGGGTCACTCCCTGTGTCCACTCCAGTGTCCATCTGTGGGTCTGGTCCTGTGTCCGTGGGTCTGGCCGTGTGTCCATCCCGGTGTCCACTCCAGTGTCTGTGGGTCAGTCCCTGTGTCCACTCCAGTGTCCATCCCTGTGTCCTCCCCTGTGTCCGTGTGTCCATCCCCGTGTCCACCCCTGTGTCCACCCCAGTGTCCGTGGGTCTGTCCGTGTGTCCATCCCTGTGTCCACTCCTGTGTCCACCCCTGTGTCCATCCCCATGTCCCTGTGTCCATCCCGTGTCCACCCCAGTGTCCACTCCTGTGTCCGTGGGTCTGTCCCTGTGTCCACTCCAGTGTCCGGCCATGGGTCTGTCCGTGTGTCCACTCCTGTGTCCGTCCCTGTGTCCATCCCTGTGTCCACTCCAATGTCCACCTCATTGTCCACTCCAGTGTCCGGCCATGGCTCTGTCCATGGTTCTGTCCGTGTGTCCGTCCAGGTGTCCGTGTCTGTCCGTGTGTCCATCCAGGTGTCCGTGTCTCTGTCCGTGTGTCTGTCCAGGTGTCCAGGTGTCTGTGTCTCTGTCCGTGTGTCCGTCCAGGTGTTCGTATGTCCGTCCAGGTGTCCGTGGCTCTGTCCACAGCTCTGTCCGTGTGTCCGTCCAGGTGTCCATGGCTCTGTCCTTGTGTCCATCCAGGTGTCCGTGTCTGTCTGTGTGTCCGTCCGTGTGTCCGTGGCTCTGTCTATGTGTCCATCCAGGTGTCTGTGTGTCTGTGGTTCTGTCCATGTATCCGTGTGCCCATGTCTCTGTCCGTGTGTCTGTCTGTGTGTCCATGTCTCTGTCCGTGTGTCCGTCCAGGTGTCCGTGGCTTTGTCCACGGCTCTGTCCTTGTGTCCGTCCAGGTGTCCATGTGTCCGTCCAGGTGTCTGTGTGTCCGTCCGTGTGTCCGTGGGTCTGTCCACGGCTCTGTCCTTGTGTCCGTCCAGGTGTCCATGTGTCCGTCCAGGTGTCTGTGTGCCCGTCCATGTGTCCGTGGCTCTGTCCACGGCTCTGTCCTTGTGTCCGTCCAGGTGTCCAGGAGTCCATGGCTCCAGCCAGGTCCAGATGTCCAGCTGTCCGTGGGTCCGTCCCGGTGTCCGTGGGTCCATGCAGCTGTCCGTGGGTCCGTCCAGGTGTCCATGGCTGTGTCCGTGGGTCCGTCCAGGTGTCCGTGAGTCCATTCTCATGTTCTCGTGTCCATCCTCATGTCCGTGTGTCCATCCAGGTGTCCGTGTGTCCATCCAGGTGTCCGTCTGTCCAGGTGTCCATCTGTCCAGCAGGGTCTGCAGTAGCGCAGGTGAGACCAGAGCGGTCAGTGGCCGGAGGGGCAGTGTCCGTCCAGTGTCCATCTGTCCATCGAGGTGTCCATCCTCATGTCTGTGTGTCCATCCAGGTGTCCGTCTGTCCAGGTGTCCATCTGTCCAGCAGGGTCTGCAGTGGCACAGGTGAGACCAGAGTGGTCAGTGGCCGGAGTGGCCGGAGGGGCAGTGTCCATCCAGGTGTCCATTGTCCATCCAGGTGTCCGTGTGTCCATCCTCATGTCCGTCTGTCCAGGTGTCCGTCTGTCCAGCAGGGTGTGCAATAGCGCAGGTGAAACTGGAGCAGCCAGTGGCCGGAGCGGTCAGTGGCCGGAGGGGCAGTGTCCATCCATGTGCCCATCCAGGTGTCCGTGTGTCCATCCAGGTGTCCGTGTGTCCATCCAGGTGTCCGTGTGTCCATCCGGGTGTCCCCCTCACCTCTCTCTCTCTCCCCCACAGGTGTCCGTGTGTCCATCTGCCCATGGCGCTGGCAGAGCCGGAGCGGTCAGTGGCCGGAGTGGCCGGAGTGGCATTGTCCATCCGTGTGCCCATCCAGGTGTCTGTCTGTCCATCCAGGTGTCCCCCTCACCTCTCTCTCTCTCTCTCCCACAGGTGTCTGTCTGTCCGTGTGCCCATGGCGCTGGCGGAGCCGGAGCGGTCAGTGGCCGGAGTGGCCGGAGTGGCCGGAGGCGGCCGGCCGCTGTTCTGCCGCCGGGGGGCGCTGCGGCACAAGGTGGTGCACGAGGTGAAGAGTCACCGCTTCACGGCGCGCTTCTTCAAGCAGCCCACCTTCTGCAGCCACTGCACCGACTTCATCTGGTCAGTCACGCACCTGGGCAGGTGTGACACACCTGACACACACCTGTCACACACCTGTCACACCTGTGTCACACCTGAGTCCATCAAACACGGGGGGTTCTTCAAGCAGCCCACCTTCTGCAGCCACTGCACCGACTTCATCTGGTCAGTCACGCACCTGTCACACACCTGGGCAGGTGTGACACACCTGACACACCTGGGGGGGACACCTATGACACACCTGTCACACCTGTGTCACACCTGGGGGGGATGGGACAGGTGAGTCACCGCTTCACGGCGCGGTTCTTCAAGCAGCCCACCTTCTGCAGCCACTGCACCGACTTCATCTGGTCAGTCACACACCTGGGCAGGTGTCACACACCTGGGGGGACACGTGGGACACACCTGGGACACACCTGGGGGGGATGGGACAGGTGAGTCACCGCTTCACGGCGCGGTTCTTCAAGCAGCCCACCTTCTGCAGCCACTGCACCGACTTCATCTGGTCAGTCACGCACCTGGGACACACCTGGGCAGGTGTGACACACCTGTCACACACCTGTCACACACCTGTCACACCTGAGTCCATCAAACACGGGGGGTTCTTCAAGCAGCCCACCTTCTGCAGCCACTGCACCGACTGCAGCTGGTCAGTCACGCACCTGGGCAGGTGTGACACACCTGTCACACACCTGTCACACACCTGTCACACACCTGTCACACACCTGTCACACACCTGTCACACCTGTGTCACACCTGAGTCCATCAAACACGGGGGGTTCTTCAAGCAGCCCACCTTCTGCAGCCACTGCACCGACTGCAGCTGGTCAGTCACGCACCTGGGCAGGTGTGACACACCTGACACACCTGGGGGGGACACGTGGGACACACCTGTCACACCTGTGTCACACCTGGGGGGGATGGGACAGGTGAGTCACCGCTTCACGGCGCGGTTCTTCAAGCAGCCCACCTTCTGCAGCCACTGCACCGACTTCATCTGGTCAGTCACACACCTGGGACACACCTGGGCAGGTGTGACACACCTGGGGGGACACGTGGGACACACCTGGGGGGGATGGGACAGGTGAGTCACCGCTTCACGGCGCGGTTCTTCAAGCAGCCCACCTTCTGCAGCCACTGCACCGACTTCATCTGGTCAGTCACACACCTGGGCAGGTGTCACACACCTGGGGGGACACGTGGGACACACCTGGGACACACCTGGGCAGGTGGGACACACCTGAGTCCATCAAACACGGGGGGTTCTTCAAGCAGCCCACCTTCTGCAGCCACTGCACCAACTGCAGCTGGTCAGTCACGCACCTGTCACACACCTGGGCAGGTGTCACACACCTGGGACACACCTGGGACACACCTGGGCAGGTGTGACACACCTGGGGGTCACACAGGTGACCCCACGTGTGCCCAGGTGACCTCAGGTGACCCCAGGTGTGTCTCAGCTGTGCCCAGGTGTGTCCCAGCTGTGCCCAGGTGTATCTCAGGTGTATCTCAGGTGTGCCCAGGTGTGTTTATCTATCTCAGGTGTGCCCAGGTGCTCCCCCCACGTGTGCCCAGGTGTATCTCAGGTGTGTTTATCTATCTCAGGTGTGCCCAGGTGTATCCCAGCCATGCCCAGGTGTATCTCAGGTGTGCCCAGGTGTGCCCAGGTGTATCTCAGGTCTATCTCAGGTGTGCCCAGGTGTGCCCCGGCGCTGACCCCTCCCCTTTTCTCTCTCTCTCTCTCTCCAGGGGCATCGGCAAACAGGGCCTGCAGTGCATGGGTGAGACCCAAATACCCAAAATTACCCCAAAATCCACCCCAAAATCCACCCAAAATTACCCCAAAATCCACCCCAAAATTACCCCAAAATTACCCCAAAATTACCCCAAAATTACCCCAACATTCTCCAAAATCCCAAAATCCCCCAAATTACCCCAAAAATCCCAAAATCTCCCACAAAAATCCCCAAATCCCCCCAAAATCTCCCCCCAAAATTCCCTGAAAATTTCCCCTAAAATCCCCCCGAATCCCCCCAAAATTCCCAAAATCCCCCCAAAATTCCCCCTCAAATCCCCCAAAATCCCCAAAATTCCCCAAATCCCCACAAAATTATCCCAAAATCTCCCCCCAAAATCTCCCCAAAATCACCAAAAAAATCACCAAAAAATCCCCAAAATCCCCCCAAAATATCCCCCCAAAATCACCCAAAAAATCCCCAAAATTCCCAAAATCCCCCCAAAATTCCAAAATCCCCCCAAAATTACCCAAAATCTCCCCCCAAATCCCCAAAATTACCCCAAATCCTCACTGAGGACCCCAAAATCCCCTCCAAATTCCCTCAAATTCCCCCCAAATTCCCCAAAATTTTCCCCAAACTCCCCCCAAAATCCCAAAATTTTCCTAAGGTTTCCCCCAACTCCCCCTAAGACCCCAAACTTCCCCAAAATTTCCCCCAAATCCCCCAAAATTTCCCCAAATTCCCCCCAAAATCCCAAAAATTTCCACAAAATTCCCCCAAATTTCCCTAAAATTCCCCCCAATTTTCCCCAAATTTTCCCCAATTCTTCCAAAATCCCCCAAAATTTCCCCCAAATCCGCCTGAGACCCCAAAAATTTCCCCAAATCCTCCCCAAAATTCCTGAAATCCCCCAAATTTTCCCAAAATCCCCCATATTTTCCTCCAAAATCCCCAAATTTTCCACAAAACTCCCCCAAATTCCCCCCAAATTCCTAAAATTTCCCAAAATTTCCCCCAAATCCACCCAAAATTCCCCAAAATCCTCCCCAAGACCCCAAAAATTCCCAAAATTCCCCACGAATCCCTAAAAAATTCTCCCAAGAACCCAAAAATTCCCCAAAATCCCCAAAATTTTGACAAAATTCCCCCAAAAAATTCTCCCAAGACCCCAAAAATTCCCCAATTTCCCCCCAAAATCCCCAAAATTTCCACAAAATTCCCCCAAATCCTCCCCAAGACCCCAAAAATTCCCAAAATTCCCAAATTTGGGGCTTTGGGGCCCTGGGATTTGGGGTGGGCGTGGCCTGGACGGTGATTGACAGGCGGCGCTGCGTTGCCATGGCAACCACGGCATTGCCCGGCAACCACGGCGGGGAAATTTGGGAATTTGGGGGAATTTTGGGGGGATTTGGGATTTTGGGAATTCGGGGGGGATTTTGGGGGGTCCTGGAATAAATTTTTTGGGGAATTTTGGGAAAATTTGGGGAGAATATTGGGAATTTTGGGGATTTTTGGGAGAATTTTGGGGGGAAATTTGAGAATTTTGGGGGGATTTGGGATTTTGGGAATTTGGGGGGGATTTTGGGGGGTCCTGGATGGGATTTGGGGGGAATTTTTGGGGAATTTTGGGAAAATTTGGGGAGAATATTGGGAATTTTGGGGATTTTGGGGGGAAATTTGGGAATTTTGGGGGGTCCTGGATGGGATTTTGGGAGAAAATTTAAGGATTTTGGGGTTTTTGGGGGGGGGGGGGAATTGGAGAAATTTTGGGTGGAATTTTGGGAGTTTTTGAGGGAAATTTGGGGGGAATTTTTGGGTGAAAATTTGGGAATTTTGAGGAGAATTTTTAGGAATTTTAGGGGGATTTTTGGGTGGAATTTTGAGGGAGTTTTGGGGGGAATTTTGGAACTTTTTGAGGAAAATTTGGGGGGAATTTTGGGAATTTTATGGTATTTTTTTGGAAATTTAAGGGAACTTTGAGGGAATTTTTTGGAATTTTGGGGGGAATTTTGGTGGATTTTTGGGAACTTTGGGGAGAATTTTTTGGAATTTTAGGGGGAATTTTGGTTGGATTTTTGGGTGGAATTTTTGGGGAATTTTAGGATGAATTTGGGGTGGAATTTTGGGGCGAATTTTGGGAAATTTGGGGGGAATTTTTAGGAATTTTGGGTGGAATTTTTGGGGAATTTTTGGATGAATTTTGGGGGGAATTTTGGGTGGAATTTTTAGGAATTTTTGGGTGGAATTGTTTTGGAATTTTGGGTGAAATTTGGGGGAATTTTGGGTGGAATTTTTGGGGAATTTTAGGATGAATTCTGGGTGAGTTTTGGGTGGAATTTTAGGGGAAATTTTGGGTGGAATTTGGGTGAAATTTTGGGAATTTTGGGCGGTTCCTGACCCTTTTGTTGGCAGTTTGCAGTTTCGTGGTTCACAAACGCTGCCACGAATTCGTCACCTTCGAATGCCCCGGGGCCGGGAAGGGACCCCAGACTGACGTGAGTCCCAAAATCCTGAAAAATTCCCCCCAAAATCCTGAAAAATTCCCCCCAAAATCCTGAAAAATTCCCCCCAAAATCCCCCCAAATTTCCTCAAAAATCCCCCATAAAATCCCCCAAAATCCCCCTTAAAAATCCCCAAAATTCCCCCCAAATTTTCTCAAAAATCACCCAAAATCCCCCTTAAAAATCCCCAAAATTCCCCCCAAATTTTCTCAAAAATCACCCAAAATTCCCCTTTAAAAATCCCCAAAATTCTCACAAAATTCCTCCCAAAATCCCCTGAAATTCCCCTCAAAAAATCCCTGAAATTCCCACCAAATTCACCCAAAATTCTCCCAAAATTCCTGCAAAAATTGCCCCCAAATCCCCCAAAATTCCCAGAAAATTTCCCCAAATTTCCCTGAAAATGTCCTGAAAATTCCCTCCAAAATTTCTCCCAAAAATTCCCTCAGAAATCCCCCAAAATTCCCTTTAAAAATACCCAAAAATGCCCCAAAATTCCCCTCAAAAAATCCCCAAAATTCCCGAAAATTTCCCAAAACTCCCCCCAAAAATCCCTGAAAATTCCCCCCAAAATTTCCCCAAAAAGTGACCATTTCAACCCTTAAAATGTCAAAAATTCACCCAAAATCGCCATTTTTTCCCCAAAATCCCCATTCTTTCCCAAAATGTCTGGAATTTCACCCCAAAACTTCTGGAATTTCTCCCAAAATTTTGGGAATTCTCCCCCAAACCCCCAAAAATGGGACCATTTTAACCCTTTAAACCCTGGGAGTTTCTCCTAAAATCCCCATTTTTCACCCCCTAAAATCTCAAAAATTTTTCCCCAAAATTTCAGGATTTTTTCCCAAAATTTTGGGAATTCTCCCCAAAACCTTTGGAACCCCCAAAATTCGACCATTTTAACCCTTAAAACCCTGGAAAAATCTCCATTTTTCCCCTAAAATCTCAATTTTTTGACCTAAAATCTTCATTTCTTCACCCAAAATTTCAGGAATTTTCTCAAAATTTTGGTAATTTCACCCAAACTTCAGGAATTCTCCCCAAAACCCCAAAATTTGACCATTTTAACCCTTTAAACCCTGGGAATTCCACGTAAAATCCCCATTTTTTGACCTAAAATCCCCATTTTTTGACCTAAAATCCCCATTTTTTCCCCAAAAACCCCCGGATTTTTTCCCCCAAAATGTGGGGAATTTTTCCCAAAATCTCGGGAATTCTCCCCAAACCCCAGGACCCGCGGAACAAGCACAAGTTCAAGGTGCACAGCTACAGCAGCCCCACCTTCTGCGACCACGGCGGCCCCAAAATCTCCATTTTTCCCCCCAAAATTCCCATTTTTTCCAAAAATTTCAGGAATTTCACCCAAAATTTCTGGAATCTTTCCCAAAATTTTGGGAATTCTCCCCCAAAACTCCCCGAATTTCCCCCCAAATTTGCCCATTTTAACCCTTTAAACCCTGGGAATTTCACCTAAATTCCCCATTTTTTGACCTAAAATTTCCTTTTTTTTCCACCTAAAATCCCTTTTTCCCCCCCCAATTTTTGGGAACTTTCCCCAAAACTTCGGGAATTTCACCCAAATTTCAGGAATTCTCCCCAGAACTTGACCATTTTAACCCTTTAAACCCTGGGAATTTCATGTAAAATCCCCATTTTTCCCCCTAAAATCCCCATTTTTTGACCTAAAATCTTCATTTTTTCGCCCAAAATCTTGGGAATTTTCCCAAAAATCCCAAATTTCTCCCCAAAATGTGACAATTTTAACCCTTTAAACCCTGTGAATTTAGTGTAAAATCCCCATTTTTTCCCCTAAAATCCCCATTTTTTCCCCAAAAACCCCCGGATTTTTTTCCCCAAAATGTGGGGAATTTTTCCCAAAATCTCGGGAATTCTCCCCAAACCCCAGGACCCGCGGAACAAGCACAAGTTCAAGGTGCACAGCTACAGCAGCCCCACCTTCTGCGACCACTGCGGCTCGCTGCTCTACGGCCCTCGTGCACCAGGGCATGAAGTGCTCCTGTGAGCCAGAACGCGGGAATTTGGGCAAATTTGGGCCAATTTGGGGGAATTTGGGGGTTTTCGGGGGATTGGGGGGTTGGGGGAAAAATTGGGGGGGCTTGGGGAAAAAAATTGGGGGGGTTTGAGGGTTTTATTTTGAATTTTGGGGGGATTTTTTGGGTTTTATTTTGATTTTTGGGGGATTTTTTCAGGGGATTTGAGGCATTTTTGGGGAAAATTTGGGGGAAATTTGGGAGTTTTGGGGATTTTGGGGGGTTGGAGAAAAATTTTGGGGGTTTGGGATTTTATTTTGAATGTTGGGGATTTTATTTTGATTTTGGGGTTTTATTTTAAATTTGGGGAATTTTTTTTTTATTTTTGGGTTTTATTTGGAGTTTTGGGGAATTTTTTGAGATTTTTGGGAATTTATTTTGAATTTTGGGGGATTTATTTTGATTTATGGGGATTTTTTTGGGATTTTTGGGATTTTATTTTGAATTTTGGGAGATTTGGAAGGGTTTTGTGAATTTTTAGGGGGAATTTTGGGAGGATTTGGGGAAAACTTGGCAATTTGGGGGAAATTTGGGAAACTTTGGGAGGGGATTTTTGTTGTTTTTTATTTTATTTTGAATTTTGGGGATTTTTTGAATTTTTTGGGATTTTATTCTGAATTTTGGGCAATTTTAACTTTTTTTTAAGGATTTTATTTTAAATTTGGGGATATTTTTTTTTGTTTTATTTTAAATTTAGGGTTTTTTTAGTTTTTAAGATTTTATTTTGATTTTGGGGAATTTTAAATTTTTTTTTGATTTTATTTTGAATTTTGGGGATTTTTTTATTTTTGGGATTTTATTTTGAATTTTTGAGGATTATTTTAATATTTTTTTAATTTTATTTTAAATTTTGAGGGATTTAAAATAAATTTAGGGGTGGATTTGGGGCATTTTAAAGCCATTTTAAGGAATTTTCCCAAATTTTCATCCTGAGAGATGAAAAAATCCGATTTTTCACCGTTTTAACCCCAAAAACTCCCGAAAAATTCCCGAAAAATTCCCAGATTTCCCAAAATTCCCTTTTTTCTGCAGCCTGTCAGATAAACATCCTCAAATTCCACTTCTGGGGGCAATTTTTGGGAGAAAAATCTGAAAAAAAAAAAATCCGATTTTTTTCATTTTTTCGCTGTTTTGACCCCAAAAACTCCCAAAAAATTCCCCAAAAATTCCCAAAAATCCCAAAATTTCCCATTTTTCTGCAGGCTGTGAGATGAACGTGCACAAGCGCTGTGTGCAGAGGGGGATTTTGGGGAAAAATCTGCGAAAAATCAAAAAAAAATCCAATTTTTTTCATTTTTTCACCGTTTTGACCCCAAAAACTCCCAAAAAATTCCCAAAAAATTCCCAAAAAATTCCCAAAAATTCCCAAATTTTCCCAAATTTCCCATTTTTCTGCAGGCTGTGAGATGAACGTGCACAAGCGCTGTGTGCAGAGGGGGATTTTGGGGAAAAATCTGCGAAAAATTAAAAAAAAATCCGATTTTTTTCATTTTTTCGCCGTTTTGACCCCAAAAACTCCCAAAAAATTCCCAAAAAATTCCAAAATTCCCATTTTTTTACAGACTGTGAGATGAAAATGCACAAATTCCACTTCTGGGGGAGATTTTTTTGTGAAAAATCAGCGAAAAATCCAAAAAAAATTCCGATTTTTTCCATTTTTTCGCCGTTTTGACCCCAAAATCTCCCGAAAAATTCCCCAAAAAACTCCCAAAACTTCCCAAATTTCCATTTTTCTGCAGGCTGTGAGATGAACGTGCACAAACGCTGTGTGCAGAGGGGAATTTTGGGGAAAAATCTGCGAAAAATCAAAAAAAAATCCGATTTTTTTCATTTTTTCACCGTTTTGACCCCAAAACTCCCAAAAAATTCCCCAAAAATTCCCAAAAATTCCAAAATTCCCATTTTTTTACACACTGTGAGATGAACGTGCACAAATTCCTCATCGGGGGAGATTTTTTTGTGAAAAATCTGCGAAAAATCCAAAAAAAAATCCGATTTTTTCCATTTTTTTCGCCGTTTTGACCCCAAAAACTCCCAAAAAATTCCCAAAATTCCAAAATTCCCATTTTTTTACAGACTGTGAGATGAAAATGCACAAATTCCACTTTTGGAGGAGATTTTTTTGTGAAAAATCTGCGAAAAATAAAAAAAAAATCCGATTTTTTCCATTTTTTCACTGTTTTGACCCCAAAAACTCCCGAAAAATTCCCCAAAAATTCCCAAAAATCCCAAAAATCCCCATTTTTCTGCAGGCTGTGAGATGAACGTGCACAAACTCTGCATTTGGGGGCGATTTTGGGGAAAAAACTGCAAAAATCCAAAAAAATTCCGATTTTTTTCATTTTTTCACCGTTTTGACCCAAAAACTCCCGAAAAATTCCCAAAAAATTCCCAAAAATTCCAATTTTCCCAAATTCCCATTTTTTCTGCAGGCTGTAAGACGAACATCCTCAAATTCCACTTTTGGGGGAGATTTTTTTGTGAAAAATCTGCGAAAAATCCAAAAAAATTCCGATTTTTTCCATTTTTTCGCCGTTTTGACCCCAAAAACTCCCGAAAAATTCCCCAAAAATTCCCCCAAAAATCCCAAAAATCCCCATTTTTCTGCAGGCTGTGAGATGAACGTGCACAAGCGCTGTGTGCAGAGCGTTCCCAGCCTGTGCGGGGTCGATCACACCGAGAGGAGGGGGCGCCTCCAGATTCGCATCCAGGCGCTGCCCGGGGAGCAGCTCCACGTCACAGGTGCCGCAATTCCCCAAAAAATTCCCAAAACAGTCCCAAAAAATCCACGGGGGATTGCTGGGGGGTGGGCAGGGAAAAAAAACCCGTGAAAATCGGAGGAAAAATGGGGGAAAAAACCCAAAAATTTGGGAAAAATTGAGGTGGGAGAGGCCAGGAATTCCCCAAAAAAAAATCGTAAAAATATCCCAAAAAATTCCCAATATATCCAAAAAAATTCCCAAAAAATCCTTGGAATGAGCAGGGGAAAAAAAACCCGTAAAAATCTGGGCAAAAATGGGGAAAAATTCCCAAAAATTCAGGAAAAGATTGAGGTGGAGAGCCTAAAAATTCCCAAAAAATGCCCTAAAAAATGCCCTAAATATTCCCAAAAAATTCCCAAAATATCCCAAAAAATCCTTGGGAATGAGGCCAGAAATTCCTGGGAATTATCAGGGGACAAAACCCTGTGAAAATCCAGCAAAAAATGGGGGAAAAATGGGGAAAATCCAAAAATTCAGGAAAAAACTGAGGTGGGTGAGCCCAAAAATTCCAAAAATATTCCCAAAAAATTCCTTAAAATTCCCAAAATATTCCCAAAAAATCCCCGGGGGGATTGCTGGGGGTGGGCAGGGAAAAAAAAACCCCGTGAAAATCCGAGGAAAAATGGGGAAAAAACCCCAAAAATTTGGGAAAAATTGAGGTGGGAGAGGCCAAAATTACCAAAAAATGGTAAAACATTCCAAAAAAATTCCCAAAAAATCCTTGGGAATGAGGCCAGAAATTCCTGGGAATAATCAGGGAAAAAACTCTGTAAAAATCCAGCAAAAAATGGGGAAAAAGCCCAAAAAATCGGGAAAAAATTGAGGTGGAGAGCCCAAAAAGTCCCAAAAAATGCCCTAAATATTCCCAAAAAATTCCCAAAATATTCCAAAAAATCCGCTGGGGGATTGCTGGGGGTGGGCAGGGAAAAAAAACCCCGTGAAAATCGGAGGAAAAATGAGGAAAAACATGGGGAAAAATGGGAAAAAGCCCCAAAAATCAGGAAAAATTTGAGGTGGGAGAGGCCAAAAATTCCAAAAAAAATTCCCAAAAAATTCCCAAAAAATCCTGGGAATGAGCTCAGAAATTCCTGGGAATAATCAGGGAAAAAACCCTGTAAAAATCCAGCAAAAAATGGGGGAAAATGGGGAAAAAAACCCAAAAAATCGGGAAAAAAATTGAGGTGGGTGAGCCCAAAAATTCCAAAAAATATTCCCAAAAAATTCCTTAAAAATTCCCAAAATATTCCCAAAAAATCCCCGGGGGGATTGCTGGGGGTGGGCAGGGAAAAAAAACCCCGTGAAAATCCGAGGAAAAATGGGGAAAAAACCCAAAAATTTGGGAAAAATTGAGGTGGGAGAGGCGAAAAATTACCAAAAAATTGTAAAACATTAAAAAAAAAAATTCCCAAAAAATCCTTGGGAATGAGGCCAGAAATTCCTGGAATAATCAGGGAAAAAACTCTGTAAAAATCCAGCAAAAAATGGGGAAAAAGCCCAAAAAATCGGGAAAAAATTGAGGTGGGAGAGCCCAAAAAGTCCCCAAAAAGTGCCCCAAAAAAGTGCCCTAAATATTCCCAAAAAATTCCCAAAATATTCCCAAAAATCCAGTGGGGGATTGCTGGAGTGGGCAGGGAAAAAAAACCCAAATCCCAGAAACTCCCCCAAAAATTCCATTTTTTCCCATTTTTTCCCATATTTTTGTCATTTTTCATCGATTTTCACCATTTTTTCACCGTTTTTTCCCCAAATTTTGCAGTGGGGGAAGCGCGGAACCTGATCCCGATGGATCCCAACGGGCTCTCGGATCCCAAATCCCAAAAACCCCCCAAAAACCCCCAAAAAATCGATTTTTTTTCCCATATTTTTGTCATTTTTCACCAATTTTCGCCATTTTTTCACCGTTTTTTCCCGTTTTTGCCCCAAATTTTTTAGTGGGGAAGCCCGGAACCTGATCCCGATGGATCCCAACGGGCTCTCGGATCCCAAATCCCAAAATCCCCCCAAAAATTCCATTTTCCCCCCATTTTTTTCCTATTTTCGCCATTTTTTCACCAATTTTCGTCATTTTTTCACCGATTTTTGCCATTTTTTTCACCGTTTTTTCCCATTTTTTTTCCTGGATTTTCCCATTCTGGAATCCCAGACCCTGATCCCAAAATCTCTTTGGTCCCAAATCCCAAAAACCCCCAAAATCCCATTTATTCCCCATTTTTTCCCCATTTTTTCCCATATTTTTGTCATTTTTTTCACCGATTTTTATCATTTTTTCACCGTTTTTTCCCGTTTTTGCCCCAAATTTGGCAGTGGGGGAAGCGCGGAACCTGATCCCGATGGATCCCAAAGTCTCTCCGATCCCAAATCCCAAAAACCCCCCAAAAAACCCAAAAAAAATAGATTTTTTCCCCATTTTTCCCATATTTTTGTCATTTTTTCACCGATTTATCGCCATTTTTTTCACCGTTTTTTCCCGTTTTTGCCCAAATTTGGCAGTGGGGGAAGCGCGGAACCTGATCCCGATGGATCCCAAAATCTCTCCGATCCCAAATCCCAAAAACCCCCCAAAAACCCCAAAAAAATCGATTTTTTTCCCCCATTTTTTCCCATATTTTCGTCATTTTTTCACCGATTTTCGCCATTTTTTCACCGTTTTTTCCCGTTTTTTGCCCCAAATTTGGCAGTGGGGGAAGCGCGGAACCTGATCCCGATGGATCCCAAAATCTCTCAGATCCCAAATCCCAAAAACCCCCAAAAATCCCACTTATTTTCCATTTTTCCCCATTTTTCCCCATATTTTTGTCATTTTTTCACCAATTTTCGCCATTTTTTTCACCGTTTTTTCCCGGTTTTGCCCCAAATTTGGCAGTGGGGGAAGCGCGGAACCTGATCCCGATGGATCCCAAAATCTCTCAGATCCCAAATCCCAAAAAACCCCATAAAATTCCATTTCCCCCCCATTTTTTCCCTATTTCGTCATTTTTCACCGATTTTTGCCATTTTTTCACCGTTTTTTTCCCATTTTTTTTCCTGGATTTTCTCATTCTGGAATCCCAGACCCTGATCCCAAAATCTCTCTGATCCTAAGTCCCAAAAACCCCCCAAAAACTCAAAATATCGATTTTTTTCCTTGTTTTTCCCCATATTTTGTCATTTTTTCAACCGATTTTCGCCATTTTTTCACTGTTTTTTCCCATTTTTTCCCCAAATTTTGCAGTGGGGGAAGCCTGGACCCTGATCCCGATGGATCCCAAAATCTCTCAGATCCCAAATCCCAAAAACCCCCAAAAATCCCATTTATTTTCCATTTTTCCCCCATTTTTTCCCATATTTTTGTCATTTTTTCACCGATTTTCCGCCATTTCTTCACCGTTTTTTCCCGTTTTTGCCCCAAATTTGGCAGTGGGGGAAGCGCGGGACCTGATCCCGATGGATCCCAACGGGCTCTCTGATCCCAAATCCCAAAAACCCCCCAAAAACCCAAAAAAAAATCGATTTTTTCCCCATTTTTTCCCATATTTTTGTCATTTTTTCACCGATTTTCGCCATTTTTTCACCGTTTTTTCCCGTTTTTGCCCCAAACTTGGCAGTGGGGAAGCCCGGAACCTGATCCCGATGGATCCCAAAATCTCTCAGATCCCAAATCCCAAAAACCCCCCCAAAAATTCCATTTCCCCCCCATTTTTTTCCTATTTTCGCCATTTTTTCCACAATTTTCGTCATTTTTTCACCGATTTTTGCCATTTTTTCACCGTTTTTTCCCATTTTTTTTCCTGGATTTTCCCATTCTGGAATCCCAGACCCCTGATCCCAAAATCTCTCAGATCCCAAGTCCCAAAAACCCCCAAATCCCATTTATTCCCCATTTTTTCCCATTTTTTCCCATATTTTTGTCATTTTTTCACCGATTTTCGCCATTTTTTCAACCGTTTTTTCCCGTTTTTGCCCCAAATTTGGCAGTGGGGGAAGCGCGGAACCTGATCCCGATGGATCCCAAAATCTCTCAGATCCCAAATCCCAAAAACCCCCAAAAATCCCACTTATTTTCCATTTTTCCCCCATTTTTCCCCATATTTTTGTCATTTTTTCACTGATTTTCTCCATTTTTTCACCGTTTTTTCCCGTTTTTGCCCCAAATTTGGCAGTGGGGGAAGCCCCGAAACCTGATCCCGATGGATCCCAACGGGCTCTCGGATCCCAAATCCCAAAAATCCCAATTATTTTCCATTTTTCCCCATTTTTTCCCATATTTTTGTCATTTTTTCACCAATTTTCGCCATTTTTTCACCGTTTTTTCCCGGTTTTGCCCAAAATTTGGCAGTGGGGGAAGCGCGGAACCTGATCCCGATGGATCCCAAAATCTCTCAGATCCCAAATCCCAAAAAACCCCCAAAAATTCCATTTCCCCCCCATTTTTTCCCTATTTTCGTCATTTTTTCACCGATTTTTGCCATTTTTTCACCGTTTTTTTCCCATTTTTTTTCCTGGATTTTCTCATTCTGGAATCCCAGACCCTGATCCCAAAATCTCTCTGATCCTAAGTCCCAAAAACCCCCCAAAAACTCAAAATATCGATTTTTTCCTTGTTTTTGCCCCATATTTTTGTCATTTTTTCACCGATTTTCGCCATTTTTTCACTGTTTTTTCCCATTTTTTCCCCAAATTTTGCAGTGGGGGAAGCCTGGACCCTGATCCCGATGGATCCCAAAATCTCTCAGATCCCAAATCCCAAAAACCCCCAAAAATCCCATTTATTTTCCATTTTTCCCCATTTTTTCCCATATTTTTGTCATTTTTTCACCGATTTTCGCCATTTCTTCACCGTTTTTTCCCGTTTTTTGCCCCAAATTTGGCAGTGGGGGAAGCGCGGAACCTGATCCCGATGGATCCCAACGGGCTCTCTGATCCCAAATCCCAAAAACCCCCCAAAAACCCAAAAAAAAAATCGATTTTTTCCCCATTTTTTCCCATATTTTTGTCATTTTTTCACCGATTTTCGCCATTTTTTCACCGTTTTTTCCCGTTTTTGCCCCAAATTTGGCAGTGGGGGAAGCCCGGAACCTGATCCCGATGGATCCCAAAATCTCTCAGATCCCAAATCCCAAAAACCCCCCAAAAACCCCAAAAAAATCGATTTTTTTTCCCATATTTTTGTCATTTTTTCACCGATTTTCGCCATTTTTTCACCGTTTTTTTCCCGTTTTTGCCCCAAATTTTTTAGTGGGGGAAGCGCGGAACCTGATCCCGATGGATCCCAACGGGCTCTCGGATCCCAAATCCCAAAAACCCCCCAAAAACCCCCCAAAAATCGATTTTTTTCCCATATTTTCGTCATTTTTTCACCGATTTTCGCCATTTTTTCACCGTTTTTTCCCGTTTTTTCCCCAAATTTTTTAGTGGGGGAAGCGCGGAACCTGATCCCGATGGATCCCAACGGGCTCTCGGATCCCTACGTGAAGCTGAAGCTGATCCCAGACCCCAAGAACGTCTCCAAGCAGAAAACGCGGACGGTGAAGGCGACGCTGAACCCGGTGTGGAACGAGGCCTTCCTCTTGTGAGAAAAAACCGGGAAAATGGGGAAAAACGGGCGGGAAAAAGGGAAAAAATAAGGGGGAAAATTGGGGGGAAAATGCAGGAAAAAATCAGGGAAAAAATTGGGAAAAAACGGGATAAAAATCGGGGGGAAAATGGGGAAAAATGGGAATAAAATGGTAAAAAAGTGGGAATAAAATGGGAATTAAATGGTTAAAAATTAGAATAAAATGGGAAAAATATGGGGGAAAAATTGGGAAAAATAAGGGAAAAATCAGGAAAAAATTGGGAAAAAATCGGGAAAAAAATGGGAATAAAATGGGAAGAAAATGGCAATTAATGGTTAAAAATTAGAATAAAATGGGAATAAAATGGGAAAAATATGGGGAAAAAATTGGGAAAAATAGTGGGAAAAATTGGGGGAAAATCTGGGAAAAAATTGGGAATAAACAGGATAAAAATTTGGGGAAAATGGGGAAAAAATGGGAATAAAATGAGGAAAAAAATGGAATAAAGTGGGGAAAAATGGGAATAAAATTGGGAAAAATATGGGAATAAAATGGGGGAAAAAAGGGGAAAAAAAAACAGGAAGAAATGGGGAAAAATGGGAAAAAAACAGGAAAAAGAGGAAAAAAGGGGTGAAGGCGACGCTGAACCCGGTGTGGAACGAGGCCTTCCTCTTGTGAGAAAAACCCGGAAAATGGGAAAAAACGGGCGGGAAATAATGGGAAAATTTGGGAAAATTTTATTGGGAATGAGGGGAAAAATATGGGGAAAAATTGGATAAAAACATGGGGAAAATTGGGGAGAATTCAGTAAAAAATAGGGGAAAAATGGAGAAAAAATGGGAAAAAAATATGGAGAAAAAATTGGAAAAAATCAGGAAAGAAAAGGGAAAAATTGGGGAAAAAATGGGAAAAATTGGGGGGAAAAATCCAGGGAATAAATGGGGCAAAATTGGGAAATATTGGGGGAAAAATTGGGGGAAAAAACTGGAAAAATTGAGGAAAAAATGAGGAAAAATGGCCAAAACTGGGGAAAAAATGGGGAAAATTTGGGGAAAAAACTGGAAAAATTGGGGAAAAAAATGAGGAAAAAATGAAAAAAATTGGGGGAAAAATGGGAGAAATCCAGGGGAAAAATCAGGCAAAAAATAGAGAAAAAATGGGAAAAATCCAGGAAAAAATTGGGAAAATCGGGAAAAATAGCAGGAAATTCACAGAAATTCCGGGATTTTTCCTGGATTTTTCCTGGAAATTCCCGGATTTTCCCCAAATCCCCCGGATTTCCCCATTTTTTCCAGCACGCTGCGGCCCGGGGACGCGGAGCGGCGCCTCTCGGTCGAGGTCTGGGACTGGGACCGGGAAAAATTTGGGAATTAAAAGAGAAAAATTAGGGGAAAAAAGGGGCAGAAATCCAGGAAAATTCATGGAGAAAATCAGAAAAAAATCCGGGGAAAAATTGGGAAAATTCAGGAAAAAAATGGGAAAATTGGGACAAAAATTTGTGAAAAATTGGGGAAAAAATGGGAAAAATTGGGGAAAATTTGGGGGGAAATTGGGGAAAATTTGGGGGGAAATTGGGGAAATAAAAGGGAAAAATTGGGAATATTGGGGAAAATGGGAAAAATTGGAGGAAAAAATGGGCAAAAAATGGGAAAAATTGTGGGGAAAAAAGGGGGAAAATTGGGAAAATTTGGGGTAAAAAATAGGAAAAATTGGGGAAAAAATTGGGGGAAAAAAGGGAAAAATTGGGGGGAAAAATGGGGAGAAAAATTGGGGGGGAAAATGGGAAAAATTGTGGGAAAAAATGGGAAAAATTAGGGAAAAAATGGGGAAGTAAATAGGGAAAAATTGGAGAAAAAATGGGGAAAATTGGGGAAAAATTGGGGGGAAAATGGGAAAAACTTGGGAAAATATGGGAAAAATTGGGGGAAAATTTGGGGGAAAAAATGGGAAAATTGGGGTAAAATTTGGGGAAAAAAGGGGAAAATTGGGGCAAAAACCTGGAAAAACTTGGGGAAAAAATGAGGAAAAAATGAAAAAAATGGGGGAAAAATGGGGAAAAATGGGAGAAATCCAGGGGAAAAATCAGGCAAAAAATAGAGAAAAAATGGGAAAAAATCCAGGAAAAAATTGGGAAAATCGTGAAAAAGAGCAGGAAATTCACAGAAATTTCGGGATTTTTCCTGGAAATTCCCGGATTTTCCCCAAATTCCCAGATTTTCCCCATTTTTCCAGCACGCTGCGGCCCGGGACGCGGAGCGGCGCCTCTCGGTCGAGGTCTGGGACTGGGACCGGACGTCGCGCAACGACTTCATGGGCGCCATGAGCTTCGGCGTGGCCGAGCTGCTCAAGGGCCACGTGGACGGATGGTGGGGCAAAATGGGGCCAAAAATGGGGATTTTGGGAAAAATGGGGATTTGGGGATTTTTGGGGATTTTTTGGGATTTTTCTCGGGGGGTTTTGGGGGGAAAAATGGGATTTTTTGGGGGAATAAATTGAATTTTTTGAGTTTTTTTGGGGAAAAAAAATGAATTATTTTTGATTTTTAGGGGGTTTTAAGGGAGTTTGGGGGGAATTTGGGAATTTTTGGGGGATTTTCGGGGAATTTTGGGAATGTTGTGTTGATTTCATGGGCGCCATGAGCTTCGGCGTGGCCGAGCTGCTCAAGGGCCACGTGGACGGATGGTGGGGCAAAATGGGGCCAAAAATGGGGGATTTGGGCAATTTGGGAATTAATTTGGATTTTTGGGAATTTTTGGGGATTTTTTTGGGGGGGGTTTTGGGGGGGGAAAATGGGATTTTTGGGGGAATAAATTGAATTTTTTGAGTTTTTTTGGGGGAAAAAATGAATTATTTTTGATTTTTAGGGGGTGTTAAGGGAGTTTGGAAGGAATTTGGGAATTTTGTGGGGATTTTTGGGGGAATTTGGAAGGAATTTGGGAATGTCATGGTGATTTCATGGGCGCCGTGAGCTTTGGCGTGGCCGAGCTGCTCAAGGGCCACGTGGACGGATGGTGGGGCAAAATTGGGGATTTTGGGGCAAAAATGGGGATTTTGGGGCAAATGAGAATTTTGGAATTTTTGGGAATTTTTTGGGATTTTTTTCAGGGGGTTTGGGGGGGGAAATGGGATTTTTTGGGGAATAAATTGGATTTTTTGAGGTTTTTTTTGGGGAAAAAAAAGAATTATTTTGATTTTTAGGGGGGTTTTAAGGGAGTTTGGAAAGAATTTGGGAATTTTGTGGGGATTTTTGGGAATTTTGTGGGGATTTTGGAATTTTGAACCCTTAGGAGGGTTTTTTGGGGGCGAAATGGGATTTTAGGGGAAAAAAATGGGAATTTTTGGGAATTTTTAAGGGGTTTTAGGGGGTTTTAAGGGGGTTGACAAAGGAATTTGTGGAAAAAATGGGAATTTTGGGCTTTTTGGGAATTTCTGGGATTTTTTGGAGGGTTTTGGGGGGGAGTGGGATTTTTTGAGAAAAAAATTGGATTTTTTGGGGGAAAAATGGTATTTATTTTGATTTTGTAAAGGGATCTGAAAGAGATTTGGGAATTTTTGGGAACTTTTAGGAATTTTTTAGGATTTTTCTTATGACTTTTTCAGGCCTTTTTTGGAATTTTTTAAGAGGATTTTTGGGGAAATTGGGGCAAAATCTGGGAGAAATTTGGAGAAACTTGAGATTTTTGGTGGATTTTGGGGAGGATTTTACTGGATTTTGGTGGGAATTTGGGACAGATTCACAGAGTAACTCCCCCAAAAATCCCCAAAATTGCCATTTTTGCCCAAAATTCCCGTTTTTCCCCCCAAATTCCAGGTCAAGCTGCTGAACAGGAGGAGGGCGAATATTACAACGTCCCCGTGGCCGACACCGACGACTGCGGCCTCAGGCCAAAATTCGAGGTTTGGAGCCCCAAAATTCCCAACATTTCCCCCAAAAATTCCAACAATTTCCCGAAAATTAAAAATCCCTCCCAGAGATCCAAAAAAAAGCTCAAAAAAAGCTCAAAAAACACCAAAAATGCCCCAAAATTGGAGTTTTTGAGACCCAAAATGCCCAAAAATTCGAAGTTTTGGAGCCCCAAAATTCCCAAAAATTCCCCCAAAATTTCCCCAAAATTTCCCCCCAAAATTTCAAGAATTTCCTGAAAATAAAAAATCCCATCCAGAAATTAAAAAAAAAAAAACAAAACAAAAAAGCTCAAAAATGCCTCAAAAATGCCAAAAGAGCCCCAAAATTCCCAACATTTCCCCCAAAAATTCAAAAATTCCCTGAAAATTAAAAATCCCTCCCAGAGATCCAAAAAAACCCCTCAAAAAACGCCAAAAATGCCCCAAAATTGGAGTTTTTGAGACCCAAAATGCCCAAAAATTGGGGTTTTGGAGCCCCCAAAATTCCCTAAAATTTCTTTGGAACCCCAAAATCTCCCAAAATTAAAAAAACTAATTAAAATAAAAAAAAAAGGTCCCAAAATTAAAAAAAAAAAATCCCCAAAAGTTCACAAAATTTCTCCAAAATTCTCCCAAAATTCCCCAAAATATCCAAATATTCCCAAAATTATCAAAAAATTCCCAAAATTCCCAAATTTTCCCCAAATTGTTTTGTTTTTTCCAGGCTTGCAATTATCCTCTGGAGCTGTACGAGGTAAAATTGGGAAAAAAGGGAAAAAATGGGAAAAGTGGGGAAAAATTGGGAAAAAATTGGGAAAAAATTGAGGGAAAATTAGGAAAAAAATGGGAAAAAAGTGGAAAATTTGTGGAAAAAGTTTTTTAAAAAGGGAAAAAAGTGGGGAAATTGTGGGGAAAATGGGAAAAATTAAAAATAAAAGGGAAAAACTGGGGAAAATTTTGGGGAAAAATTTGAAAAAAGGGAAAAATTATGGGAAAAATTGGGGGAAAAAAGATGAAAAATGGGGAAATTTTGGGGAAAATTTCTAAATAGGGAAAAATGGGAGGAAAGGCCAAAAAAGAGTGAAAAAATGAAAAAAAAGGGGGAAATTGTGGTAAAAAATGGAAGAAAATCGGGAAAAAAGGGGAGAAAATTTGGGAATTTTTTTAAAGGGGAAAATGGGGGAAAGGCCAAAAAAAAAGAGGGAAAAAATGTGGGAAAATTGGAAAAAATCCCAAAAAAAGGGAAAAATTGCTGGAAAAATGGGGAAAAATTGGGAAAATTGGGAGGGAAATGGGGAAAAAAGGGAAAATTGTGGGAAAAAAGGGGAAAAAATGGGAAAAAATGGAAGTAATTGGGAATTTTGTGCGTGCAGAAAGTGCGGCGGGGGCCGGGCCCCTCCCCCCCCCCGGGCCCCTCCCCCCTCCCCTCCCCCACCGAGCCCAAGCGGAGCCTCCCGGGCAGCGGCCGCTCCCAGCTGGGGACTTCACCTTCCTCATGGTGCTGGGCAAGGGCAGCTTCGGCAAGGTGAGGGCAGAATTCCCAAAATTCCCAAAAATTTTGGGAAAAAACGGTGAAAAAATGGCGGAAAACGGTGAAAAAATGGCGAAAAACTGGTGAAAAACGGCCAAAAAAATGGCAAAAAAACGGCAAAAAATTGACCCAAAATAACTCCAAAATTCAACAGAAAAAGGTCGAGAACTTGGAATTCCCAAAATTCTCCAAAAATTTTGGGAACTCCCAAAATATCCCGGGAAAAAATCCCAAAATGTTGGGAAAAAAGGTGAAAAATGGCCAAAAATGGCCCCAAATCTCAGCTGGGGGACTTCACCTTCCTCATGGTGCTGGGCAAGGGCAGCTTCGGCAAGGTGAGGGCAGAATTCCCAAAAATTTGGGAATTCCCAAAAAAAAATTGGGGAAAAACGGTGAAAAAATGGCGGAAAACGGCCCAAAAATGGCAAAAAAATGGCAGAAAATTGACCCAAAATTCACATGGGCACACCTGAAAAAAGTGAGATCCCAGAATTCCCAGAAGTTCCTGGAATTCCCAAAAAAAATTTGGGAAAAATCTCAAAAAACTGGAAAAAATGGTGGGAAAATGGTGAGAAAATGGCGGAAAACGGCTCAAAATGGTGAAAAATGGACCTAAAACCAACCCAAAATAACTCCAAAATTCAACAGGAAAAGGTGAGAAATTGGAATTCCCAAAATTTCCCCAAATTTTGGGAATTCCTAAAAAATTCCGGGAAAAGATTCAAAATGTTGGGAAAAAAGGTGAAAAATGGCCAAAAATGGCCCCAAATCTCAGCTGGGTGACTTCACACTTCCTCATGGTGCTGGGTAAGGGCAGCTTCGGCAAGGTGAGGGCAGAATTCCCAAAAATTTGGGAATTCCCAAAAAAAAAATTGGGAAAAACGGTGAAAAAAATGGCGGAAAACGGTGAAAAAATGGCGGGAAAATGGTGAAAAACGGCCAAAAAAGGGCAAAAAATGGCAGAAAATTGACCCAAAATTCACATGGGCACACCTGAAAAAAGTGAGATCCCAGAATTCCCAGAAGTTCGTGGAATTCCCCAAAAAAATTTGGGAAAAATCCAAAAATTGGGAAAAATGGTGGAAAAAGGCAAAAAATGGCGGAAAAATGGCCAAAATGGCCAAAAATGGTGAAAAATTGACCTAAACCAACCCAAAATAACTCCAAAATTCAACAGGAAAAGGTGAGAACTTGGAATTCCCAAAATTTCCCCAAATTTTGGGAATTCCTAAAAAATTCCGGGAAAAGATTCCAAAATGTTGGGAAAAAAGGTGAAAAATGGCCAAAAATGGCCCCAAATCTCAGCTGGGGGACTTCACCTTCCTGATGGTGCTGGGTAAGGGCAGCTTCGGCAAGGTGAGGGCAGAATTCCCAAAATTCCCAACAATTTTGGGAAAAAACGGCGAAAAAATTGAAATAAATTAGAAAAAAAAATCAGGAAAAAAGGCTAAAAAAAAGGCTAAAAATTACCAATAATTCCCAAAAACTTTTAAAAAATTCCAAAAAAATTCTTAAAAATCCCAAATCACTTGGAATACATCTGGGATCATGAAATAGCCCCCAAATCACACCAAAACCACAGGAAAAAAAATCATTAAAATATAGGAAAAAATTCGAAAAAAATTGAAAAAATATCTGAAAAAAATGCTAAAAAAATTTTTTAAAAATCCTAAAAATCCCAAATCACTTGAAACACTTCTGGGATCATTAATGGGATCATTAATGGGATCATTAAATAGCCCCTAAATCCCATGAAAACCACAGAAAAAATCATTTTAAAAATGGCAACAAAAATTGAAAAAAATGGAAAAAAAATCCAAAAAAAAAGCTAAAAAATTCAAAAAAATTTCAAAAAATTCCTGAAAATCCCAAATCTTCTGGGGCACAAACGAGACCATGAAATCAATAAAAAAAATGTGCCATAACCACCCAAAAAAATCATTACAAAATGGCCAAAAATTGAAAAAAATCAAGAAAAATCGGAAAAAAATTTCAAAAAATTCCCAAAAAATTCCCAAAAATTCCGGAACATTCTGGGAGCTTCTGGAACGTTCCGCAGGTGATGCTGGCGGAGCGGCGGGGCTCGGCCGAGCTCTTTGCCATCAAGATCCTGAAGAAGGACGTGGTGGTGCAGGACGACGACGCCGCCTCCACCCTGGTGGAGAGGAGGGTGCTGGCCCTGGGGCCCCGCCCCCACTTCCTGACACACCTGCACTCCACCTTCCAGACCCCCGTGAGACGCCGGGAGCGACTGGGAGCGACTGGGAGCGACTGGGACCGACTGGGAGGGACTGGGAGCGACTGGGAGGGACTGGGAGTCAATGAAGTCAATGGGAGCCAATGGAAGCCAATGGGAACCAATGGGAACCAATGGGAGCCAATGGAAGGGGATGAACTGGGAGGGACTGGGAGAGGATTGGAGGGGACTGGGATGGACTGGGAGGGACTGGGAGCGACTGGGAGCGACTGGGAGGGACTGGGAGTCAATGAAGTCAATGGGAGCCAATGGGAGGGGATGAACTGGGATGGACTGGGAGGGACTGGGAGAGGATTGGAGGGGACTGGGATGGACTGGGATGGACTGGGAGCAACTGGGAGGGACTGGGAGCAACTGAGAGGGACTGGGAGGGCCTGGGAGCAACTGGGATGGACTGGGAGTTACTGGGAGTCAATGAAGTCAATGGGAGCCAATGGAAGCCAATGGGAACCAATGGGAACCAGTGGGAACCAATGGGAGGGGATGAACTGGGAGGGACTGGGATGGACTGGGAGGGACTGGGATGGACTGGGATGGACTGGGGGTTACTGGGATGGACTGGGAGTTACTGGGAGGGACTGGGAATTACTGGGATGAACTGGGAGTTACTGGAAGTCAATGAAGTCAATGGGAGCCAATGGGAACCAATGGAAGCGGATGAACTGGGAGGGACTGTGAGCAGATTGGAGGGGACTGGGATGGACTGGGAGGGACTGGGAGCAACTGGGATGGACCGGGATAAACTGGGAGCAACTGGGCTGGACTGGGAGCAACTGGGAGTTACTGGGAGTCAATGAAGTCAGTGGGAGCCAATGGAAGTCAATGGGAGCCAATGGAAGCCAATGGGAGCCAATGGAGGGAGATGAACTGGGAGAGGATTGGAGGGGACTGGGATGGACTGGGAGTTACTGGGAGGGACTGGGAGTTACTGGGAGTCAATGAAGTCAATGGGAGCCAATGGAAACTGATGGGAGCCAATGGGAGCCAATGGGAGGGGATGAACTGGGAGTGAACTGGGAGCAGTTGGAGTTGGGGTGGTCACTGGGATGAACTGGGAGCACTGGTGGAGAGGAGGGTGTTGGCCCTGGGGCCCCGCCCCCACTTCCTGACACACCTGCACTCCACCTTCCAGACCCCCGTGAGACACCGGGAGCAACTGGGAGGGACTGGGAGTTACTGGGAGGGACTGGGAGGGACGGGGATGGACTGGGAGCAACTGGGATGAACTGGGAGTCAGTGAAGTCAATGGGAGCCAATGGGAGCCAATGGGAGGGGATGAACTGGGAGGGACTGGGAGAGGATTGGAGGGGACTGGGATGGACTGGGAGGGACTGGGATGGACTGGGAGGGACTGGGATGGACTGGGAGCAACTGGAAGTTACTGGGATGAACTGGGAGTTACTGGGAGTCAGTGAAGTCAATGGGAGCCAATGGAAGTCAATGGGAACCAATGGGAGCCAATGGAAAGGGATGGACTGGGATGAACTGGGATAAACTGGGAGCACTGGGAGTGGTCACTGGGCTGAACTGGGAGGGGACTGGGAGTGAACTGGTCCAAACTGGGATGAACTGGTCCAAACTAGTCCGAACTGGGATGAGCTTTCACCATTTCTGGCCCTTTTTGGTGGCGGAATCTTCATTTGGGGCTGGAATTTTTGGGGAGTTTTGGGGAAATTTGGGGATTTTGGGGCACTGGGCTGAACTGGGAGGGGACTGGGAGTGAACTGGTCCAAACTGGTCCAAACTGGTCCGAACTGGGCGGCAGGACCGGCTGTACTTTGTGATGGAGTACGTCACCGGGGGCGACCTCATGTACCACATCCAGCAGGTCGGCAAGTTCAAGGAGCCCCACGCGGCGTGAGTGAGCCAAAATCCACGGAATTCCACCCAAAACGGCCCCGAAAATCCCGGGAATCCCTCGGAGGGGAAAATTCTGGACAAATTTCCAGGAAAAATTGGGAAAAATCTGGAAAAATTCCCAGGAAAATGGAGGAAAATCCATCTAAATTCTTGAAAATTCAGCCCAAAATATCCAAAATTCCAAGAATTCCCCCAAAATATTCTCAAAAATCCCAGGAATTCCTCGGAGGGGAAAATGCTGGAAAAAATTCCGGGAAAAATCTGGAAAAATTCCCAGGAAAATGGAGGAAAATACATCAAAATTCTTGAAAATTCAGCCCAAAAACCACGGAATTCCACCCAAAATGGCCCCAAAAATCCCGGGAATCCCTCGGAGGGAAAAATTCTGGAAAAAATTCCAGGAGAAATTGGGGAAAATCTGGAAATATACATAAAAACCCATCAAAATTCCTGAAAATTTAGCCCAAAATTTCCCCCCAAAATATTCTCAAAAATTCTGGAATTTTCCCCAAATTTTTCCCAATTTTCCTTTAATTTCCCCCCAAATTTTTCCCAATTTCTCCCAAAATTTTCCCCAAAATTTCCCCAATTTTTTTCAATTGTTCCCCAATTTTTTCTCAACATTTTCCCATTTTTCCAAATTTTTTCCCCCAAATTTTCCCCAATTTCTCCCCAATTTCACCCCAAATTTTTCGCAATCTCTTCCAAATTTTTCCCCAATTTTCCTCCATTTCCCCCACATTTTTCCCAATTTTTTCCAAA
>NW_026989961.1:0-82689 GCF_036417665.1 Passer domesticus | reverse complement strand
CTGAGTGTGTGACCCCCCCCCCCGGGACAGCCCTGTCCCTGGTTTGTGTCAGGTGTGTGACCCCCGGGACACCCCTGTCCCCAATTCTTGTCCCAGCTGTGTGACCCATCCTGGTCCCCCTGTGCCCATCTCAATCCACGTGTGCCACCCCTCCTGTTGCCCCACCAGGGACCCTGTCCCCACTGGTGTGTGACATTGCCACCCCCCTGCCAGGGCACAGCCCCATGCTCATCCCAGGTGTGTCACCCTGTCCCTCGTGCTCATCCCAGGTGTGTCATCCTGTCCCCTGTGCCCCCCTGGTCCCCTGTCCCTGTGCCCATCCCAGGTGTGTCACCCTGTCCCCTGTCCCTGTGCTCATCCCAAGTGTGTCACCCTGTCCCCTGTGCCCCCCTGGTCCCCTGTCCCTGTGCTCATCCCAGGTGTGTCACCCTGTCCCCTGTGCCCCCCTGGTCCCCTGTCCTTGTGCCCATCCCAGGTGTGTCACCCTGTCCCCTGTGCCCCCTCAGCCCCTCCCTGAGGGTCCCTGTGCTCATCCCAGGTGTTCAAACCCCCCCTCATCCCCCCCAGCCTTTCATCCCAGCCTTTCATCTCTGGTTGTCCTGGCAACACCCCAAAGGGTCCCCGGGGGTTGCTATGGCACCCAGGGATGCTGCAAGGACCCCCGCAGCCCCCTCCCAAAATCCTGCCCCACCCTCAGCACCTCAGGGCTGCGCTGTGCCAAGGGGGGTGGCAGTGCTGGGGGTGACAGGGACGGGGGTGGCAGTGCCAGGGGGGGTGACAAGGACAGAGGTGGCAGTGCCAGGGGCAGGAGGTGTCCCCACCCCGGCTGTGCTCTCCCACAGCTGCACCATGGCCATCGGGGAGGTAAGACCCTGTGAGCGGCCCCGACCCCCCCCAAAACCACAGCCCCAGAGTCCCTTCCTGCCAGGGGGGGTGGGTGAGCAGCCCCTAACTCACGGGGACTCCCCCAGCCTGTCACTTCAGTGCCCAGCCCGTAGCCCTGGCACTGGGGTCTCTGTGTGCCCCTCACCATGGCTCCTGGCCCTGTCATGGCTGCTGTCCCCCTCTTTGTCCCTGTGACCCCCTGTGGCCCCATTTCCAGGACATCCTGTCAGAACAGTGCCCAGGGACTGGGGGTGCCATCCCTGAGGTACCCCATCCTAAAAACTGGGGCATCCTGTTTCCATGGCACCCCATTGCCCCCTGGTACCCCCCCACTGTGGTACCCAGGTGCTGAGGGGTCCCATCCCTGAGGTACCCCATCCCCGTGGGTACCCAAAAACTGGGGCATCCTGTTTCCATGGCACCCCATTTCCTGCAGTGCCCAGGTGCTGAGGGGTCCCATCCCTCAGGTACCCCATCTCTGAGGTGCCCCATCCCAAAAACTGGGGCATCCCATTGCCAGGGCACCCCAATGTCCTGGTACCTCCCCACTGTGGTACCCAGGTGCTGGGGGGGTCCCATCCCCAAGATACCCCATCCCTGAGGTACCCCATCCCCGTGGGTACCCAAAAACCGGGGCATCCTCTTTCCATGGCACCCCATTGCCCCCTGGTACCCCCCATGTGGCACCCAGGTGCTGGGGGGTCCCCTCATGAATGTCCCCCCTCACCCTGGTACCCAACCATGGGGGCATCCTGTTGCCATGGCACCCCATCCCCAAAGCCCCCCGGCCCCATGTCACCCCCTCTCTGTGCCACCCGCCGCTGGCAGTGCCCGTGGGGTGACCCCCGGCCCCGCTGTCCCCCCAGGAGCTGCGCAGCGGCCGCTTCTGGCGGGGGGTTCTGGCGGAGCTGGCGGCCACCCTCATCTTCGTGGGGGTGGTCCTGGGGGCTTCGGCAGCTCCAGAGCCGCTGGCGCCGGCCCTGGCAGGGGGCTTGGCGGCCAGGGGGCTCGTCTGCACCCTCGGGGGTGCCCAGGCCAACCCCGCGCTGACGCTGGCCCTGCTGTGCACCCGCAAGCTGGGCGCCCTGCGCGGGGCCGCGGGGCTCGTGGCCCAGTGCGCGGGGGCCACGCTGGCCTCCGCCGCCGCCCGCGCGGCGCTGCGGGACGACGCCGGCCTCGTCACCAGGGTGAGTGCCCCCCTCCCCGTGCCCGTCCCCATCCCCTGGCACTGCACAGGTGTCCCTCACTGCTGCAGGTGAGCGCGGAGGGGACAGTGGGGACAGCGCTGGCCTGGGAGACCTTCGCCACCTTCCAGCTGGCGCTGGCCGCCTTCGCCGCCGCGGAGCACGCGGCCCCGCAGGCCGGGCTGGCCCTGGGCAGCGCCGTGGCCGCCGGGGCTCTGGCTGCGGTAAGGACCCCCCCGTGTCCCACCCGCCCTGGGGGTCCCCACCCCGCCAGGCCCTGACCCCCCGTGTCCCACAGGGGCCGTTCTCGGGGGGCAGCATGAACCCCGCGCGCTCGCTGGGGCCGGCCGTCGTCACCGGCGTCTGGGATGATCACTGGGTGAGTTGGGGGCACCCTTGGGCTCTCCCAGATTCCCCAAGTAAGGGGGGCTCCCCTGGCTGCAGCGTGTGACCGCTGTGGTCCCATCCCCACCCTGGGACAGCGGTTCCTGGTCTTCTCTTGGGTGGGTCCCACTGGGACAGGTCAACACCAGCTGTGTCCCCCAGGGTCCTCCTGGTGTCACCGTCACGGGACCGATGTGTCCCCCCATTGCCATCCTTGGGACAGGCCCCATCCCCTCGGGATTGGCTCCGTACCCTCCCCACGGCTGCCCTCACCCCTGGGGCAGGTTCCCGTGCTCAGTCCCCATCCCTGGGGTGGGGTCCCCCCGTCCCTGGACACCCCAAAACCCCGTGCCCCTGCAGGTGTACTGGCTGGGGCCGGTGCTGGGCGCGGTGCTGGCCGGGCTCTCCTACGAGTTCATCCTGGCGCCCGGAGCCTCCCGGGAGAAGCTGAGCGCCTGCCTCGCCTGCCGGGACGTGGCTCTGGTGGAGACCCCCAGCCTGTCCCCCTCCTCGGTGGCCCCCCCCAGCCCAGCAGGGCACTGCCTGACCCCCCCCCCCCAGATCCTCCACACCCTGACACCGCATCCTCGCCGCATCCAGAACCTTCCGTGGGGCACCCACAGCATGGGGGGCTCCGTGCCCCCTCCCCTTTCACAGTCCTCTCCCCCTTGGGGGGGATTAAAGGCGTGTCGGGGTCGCAGAGCGATGCTGTGAGGGCACTGGGGGGGTCTCGACCACCGGGGGGGTCTGGGCACGGCGGGCACCGGGGCTGCGGGCGGGCGCGCCCTCCCCGCGGCCCCCCGGCGAGGGCGGGGGCCGGGACCCCCCGTCAGCCTGTCCCGTGCCGGGGAGCTGAGCGCAGCAAAGCGCTTTGTGGCGGCCTCTGCAGCCCCGGCAGATTCCGGCGGGCGCCAATGGCCGGGCCGAGCCCTAATCCCCCCCTGGCCGGGGACTCAGCGCCCGCTAAGCCGGGCTGAATAAACCCAAACCCTCCCGCAGACAACAGCACCGGGGCGGGGGGGGGGGGCAGGGGGGACACCCCGCGGCCCCCACCCAGCGCCCCTCCCGCGGGGGTGGGGGCGGCCCCAAAGTGTCCCCAAAATATTTGGGGGGATGGGTGGGAGGTGGGATTTGGGGTCCCCTAAACCCCACTGGGGGCATCAATGGGTCACAGCCCCCCCTTCCCCAGAAAACCCCATGGATATGGGGGCAGCGCAGCTCTGGGGGGGGTCCCCACTATTGGGGGTGCGGGGATGCCCGGGGGGCTCGGGGGGTGGGGGTTCCTCGCCGCGTGTCACCCATCGCGTGGCCCGGGCAGCGAAGGGGTTAACGGGGGGGTGGCGGAGGTGGGGTCCCACCCCCGGGGCCGTCCCGGGGGGGGCTTATAAAGGTGGTCACGGGGCGGCCCCCGGGGAGGGGAGCGGGGCCGTGGAGGGCAGCGGGGCCAGGCCATGCGGGAGCTGCGCTCGTCCGCCTTCTGGAGGGCCGTCCTGGCCGAGTTCCTGGGCAGCCTCCTCTATGCCCTGCTGGGGCTGGGGGCTTCCCTGCGCTGGGCCCCGGGCCCCCCCAGCGTTGTGGGGGCCGCCTTGGCCTTCGGGTTGGCCCAGACCACCCTGGTGCAGGCTCTGGGCCACGTCAGCGGGGGTCACGTCAACCCCGGCCATCACGCTGGCCTTCCTGATGGCCTCGCAGCTCTCGCTGGCCCGTGCCCTGGGCTACCTGCTGGCCCAGGTGTTGGGCATGCTGGCCGGAGCCGGGGTGCTCTACGGGGTGACCCCCGGCCCCGTGCGTGGCACCCTCGGCCTCAGCGCGGTGAGCATCGGGGCTTGGGGGTGTCTGCAGGGCTGTAATGAGGGTTTGGGGGGGTGGGGGGCTCCAGGAGGTGTTTGGGGGTCTGGGGTACTTTGGGGTTGTAATGGGGATTTGGAGGGATGGGGGGAGTCCCGGGTTGTTTTGGGATATGGGGTACCATGGGGCTGAAATGGGGGGATGAGGGTTTGGGGGAATTGGGGGGGTCCAGGAGGTGGTCTGGGAGAATTTGGGCGGATCCAGGAGGTGTTTGGGGGTACCATGGGTCTGAAATGGGGGGAAAACGGGTTCACAGAGGTTGGGGGGAACTGGGGAGGTCCAGGAGGTGTTTTGGGGTACCATGGGGCTGTAATGAGGGTTCTGGGGTTCAGAGGTGTTTGAGGGGTCTGATGGTGGATCGGGGCGGGGGGTCCAGAAGATATTTTGGGGTCTGGATTGATGCGGGTCAGCAATGGACATCATTGCTGGACACCCTGGAGGAATTTGAGGGTGAGGAAGGCTTTGCGGTACAGTGGGATTTTGGGGTGTGGAAGGATAACAAAGGAGGATTTGGGGCGCTGAGGGGGAACGGGGTGAACAACTCCACGGGGTGCTGAGCCCTCTCCCCCCGCAGCTGCACCCCGGCGTGGGCCCGGGCCAGGGCACGGTGGTGGAGCTGCTCCTGACCGCCCAGTTCGTCCTCTGCGTCTTCGCCAGCTTCGACGACCGCCACGACGGGCGCCCGGCCATGGCCGCCGTGCCCGTCGGCTTCTCCCTCGCCCTCGGCCACCTCTTCGGGGGTAAGGGCAGCCGCGGGGACCCCGATTCTGGGAGCCCGGGGGCTGGGGGGCAGCCGTGCAGCCCCCCACTGCTCCGTCCCCCCGCAGATCCACTACACGGGCGCCAGCATGAACCCCGCCCGCTCCTTCGCCCCCGCCGTCATCACCCGCAACTTCGCCAACCACTGGGTAAGTTGGGGGGGGACGGGGACCCCCAAACCCGCCCCGGGCCCCCCCGGTCCCTCCCTGCTTATCCCTGTCCTGCCCCAGCCGCTGGGTCCCCGCTGAAGGCGGGCGGCTGCTGGTGTCACCATGGTGACAGCAGCACCCCAGGGTGCTGGGTACCCCCCCGACAGCCCGGGGAGTGGGTCCAGCCCCCGGCATCCCGGGGAACGGGAGATGGGTCCTGACATCCCGGGGAGCGGGAGACGGGTCCTGACATCCCGGGGAACGGGAGACGGGTTCTGCCCCGCGACATCCCGGGCTTGGGGACACGCGGCCGTTCCCCGCTCACCGGGAGGTCCCGACTGCGCCGGTGCCCGGGCATCAGCGGGGTGGGTGCCGTGCCCCGGAGGGCCGGGGGTGCCCCGGTGCCGGTGCCCACGCCGCCCCCCCGCAGGTGTACTGGGCGGGCCCGCTGCTGGGCGCGGCGCTGGGCGCGGTGCTCTACGAGTTCGCGCTGTGCCCGCGGCCGCGCAGCCTGGCCGAGCGCCTGGCCGCCCTCAAGGGAGAGCCGCCCGCCCCCACGGCCGTCACCGCCGCCGTCGCCGCCGCCGAGCCGCCGCCCGAGCCGCCGGCAGAGCCGCTGGAGCTGAAGACGCAGGGGCTGTAACGGGGCCCGTCCCGGGGCGCGGCCCCGCGCCCGCCGCTGCTTTGCTGTGACGGGGCCGCCGCGGTGCGTGTGGTGCGTGTGTGTGCGGCGCGGCGCGGCGGGCGGGCGGCGGCGGGGCCCCGCTGCCGGGGAACCGGCCACCGGCATGCCCGGGGGGGCCGCCCGTATACCGGGCCGGTGCCGCCCCGCCCCGCCGCGGCGGGACTTCTGTGTTCGGTGAATTAAACCTGCTCTTTTATTTTGGTAACCGCTCGCGGCCGTGCCCGCCGCCGGGAACCGGGAGGGAGCGAGGATGGGGGGGGGGACACCGGAGCCCGCCCGGCCGGTGGCGGGAGGTGCCGCCCGTTCCCGCGCCCGCGGCAGGCCCCGCCCAGCCAGCGCCGTTCTTAAAAGGGCAACGCCACCGCCGCGTCCCTTCCCCGCAATGAGCCCCTCCTGTCTTCCACCTCAGCGCCGCGGGCCGGGGGGAGAGGGCAGGGGGATTGGGGGCGTCCCGAGGCAGCGAGCCGCCGGTTTGTGCCGGTGGTGGATGGCGGCGGGTGTGCGGACGGGGTGGGAACCAGGGGGGACACCGGGCTGCGGAGGGGGAGTTGCCGCTTGAAGGGTGCGGGCGGGGCGGGGCCTCGCCCGCGGGAAGTGGGGCGGTTGTGTAAGGCCGCCCCCGCACCGGGAGCGCGGCCGGGAGCGCGGTGGGGACGGGGCGGCGGTGAGCGGGATGGGGGCCGGCACCGCGGCACGCCGGCATCGGGGGTCCGGGGGCGGGGGGAGTGTCCTGGGACAGACCGGGACCGGGGACTGGGGGTGATCCGGGGTCACCGAAACCGGGGGGGTTTCGGTACCGGAGGGGAGCAGGACGGGGGGGTTGATAGGGGATCGGGGGAACCGGGTGCGCCGGGCTCTGGAGGGTGCTCCGGGATCGGCGGGCTCGAGGAGTGCTCTGGGATCAGGGGGGTCCGGGGGAAATTGGGGGCGGGGGTCCGGGATCGGGCCGGGGGGGTCGGGAATGCTCCGGGATCCAGAAGGAACCGGAGCCGGGGGGAACCCAAACTGGGGGCTGACGTGGAATCGGAGGAAGCGGGGCTGTGGGATGCGCCGGTATCGGGGCGGACCGGAACGGGAGGTGCGCTGGGATCGGTGCTACCGGAGCCTCGGGGTTCGGTGCGGTCCGGTACCGAGCGGGACCAAGCCTGGGCGGTTCCTCGGTGTTGGGGAAACCGGGACCGGAGGGTACCCCGGGATCGGGGCAGCCGGTACCGGCAGAGTGTACCGGGGGTGGCCAGTGCTGACGGTGGCCCGCAGGCGGCCCCCCGGTGCCGGTCCCGTGCGCAGCCCCGCGCTGCATGGACTGGTACATGATGAACTGCGAGCTCCTGGCCACCTGCAGCGCCCTGGGCTACCTGGAGGGCGACGTGTACCACCGGGAGCCCGACTGCCTGGGTAGGTGGGCACCGGGCTGGGGGGGCAGGGGTCGGGGATGGCAGGGATTGACGGCCCCGTGTCCCCAGAGAGCGTCAAGGACCTGATCCGGTACCTGCGCCACGAGGACGAGACCCGGGACGTGCGACAGCAGCTGGGGGCAGCCCAAATCCTGCAGAACGACCTCCTGCCCATCCTGGTGCAGTACCCCCAGGAGAAGCTGCTCTTCGATGCCATCATCAGGTACCAAAGGGCGGGGTGGTGGCCTGGGGTGGCCCTGAGGGGGCTCCTGGCTGGGCAGGGGTCCCTCACAGCCCTCTGCTCCTCGCAGGTTGATGGTGAACCTGACCCAGCCGGCCCTGCTGTGCTTTGGGAAGGTGCCAGCGGATGCCACCTCCCGCCACCACTTCCTCCAGGTGCTGTCCTACCTGCAGGCCTACAAGGAGGTGAGTGTGCCCGGGGACGTGCCGCGGGCAGGGGGCTTTGCCCACGTCGCCGTGCTCACGAGGGGTCTCTGCAGGCTTTTGCCAGTGAGAAGGTGTTCGTGGTGCTCAGTGAGAAGCTCTACAACCTCCTGCAGCTGGTGAGTGCCCTGTCCTGGGGGGCTGTGGGTGGTGTCCCTGCTGGGGGTCCCTGGGGGATGTGGGGTCTGTTCCTATCAGGGTCTCTCAAGGACTCTGGGGTCTGTCCCTACTGGGGGTCTCTGGGGGATCTGGGGTCTGTCCCTACTGGGGGTCCCTCAGGGGCTGTGGGGTCTGTCCCTACTGGGGGTCCCCTGGGGGCTGCAGGGTCTTGGAATTATCAGGGGACTCCAGGGTCCATCCTTGACACAGGTCCCTGGGGGTTGTGGGGTCTGTTCCTGCTGGGGGTCCCTCAGGGACTGCAGGGTCTGTCCCTGTTGGGGGTCCCTGGGGGCTGTGGGGTCTGTTCCTGCTGGAGGTTTCTGGGGGGGCTGCAGGGTCTTGGAACTACCAGGGGGCTCCAGGGTCCATCCTTGACCCAGGTCCCTGGGGAATGTGGGGTCTGTCCCTACTGGGGGTCCCTGGGGGTTGTGGGGTTTGTTCCTGCTGGGGGGTCCCTCCCTGCTGGGGGGTCTCTGGGGGCTGTGGGGTCTGTCCCTCCTGGGGGTCCCTGGGGGCTGTGAGGTCTGTCCCTCCTGGGGGTCCCTGGGGGCTGTGGGGTCTGTCCCTACTGGGGGGTCCCTGGGGGATGTGGGGTCTATCCTGCAGGACTGTGGGGTCCTTCCCTGCCAGGGACCCCCGGGGGGCTGTGAGGGGCCCTGACAGCTCTGTCCCCCAGGACTGGGAGCAGCGGCAGGAGGAGGACACGCTGCTGATCGAGAGGATCCTGCTGCTGGTGCGCAACGTGCTGCACGTGCCCCCGGACCCCACGGAGGAGCAGGTACCAGGACAGGGCCCTTCCCTGGCTCCCTGACACATGTGGGACCCCAGTGGCTCCACGGGGACCCCGACACCCTGCCACCACCCCCAGCAGGGCGTGGACGGTGACGCCAGCGTGCACGACCGGGTGCTGTGGGCGCTGCACATCAGCGGCATGGACGACCTGCTCAAATTCCTGGCCAGCGCCCAGGTGGAGCAGCAGTGGGCCCTGCACGTGCTGGAGATCATCTCCCTCATGTTCCGTGAGCAGGTGAGCCGGGCCGGGGGCGGCAGGGCAGGGTGGCAGAGCCCCCCCAGTGCTGACAGAGCTGCTGGCAGAGCCCGGAGGAGCTGGCGGCGCTGGGACAGGGGACAGCAGGGGCCGAGCACGGCGAGGACACGCGGGAGCTGGAGACCTTGAGGCAGAGGGAGCTGGCAGAGAAGAGAGCCCGGGCGCTGCAGCGCACGTCCAGGTGAGGAGGGGGCACCCCCGTGGCAGGGATGGGACCCCCGAGGTGGGGACAGCGTCGTTCAGCTCCTGTTTCCTGCCCAGGCATTCCCGCTTCGGTGGCTCCTACGTCCTGCAGGGCGTCAAGTCCATCGGGGACAGGGACGTGGTGTTCCACAAGGGGCTGCACAATGTGAGTGGGGCATGGGGATGTGGCAGGGGGCACGGGGACAGGGCTGTGTGTGGAACGTGGCACTGGGGATGTGGCACAGGGTGGAGGGACAAGGATGTGGTGGGAGACGCAGGAATGTGGTGAGGGGCACGGGTTGGGGACATGGTAAGGGGTAGGGAAAGAGGAATGTGAGTGGGACACGAGATGTGGTGTGGGGTATGGGGTCAAGGATGTGGCAGGTGGCACTGGGATGTGGATGTGGGTGGGGGTCACACAAGCAGGGAGGTGGCAGTGGGCACCAAGGACATGGTAGGGGGTACAGGGATGGTGATGTGGTTCAGGGCATCGGCTGGGCAGGGGGCACAGGGCCAGGGATGGAGAGGGAGCTGTTGTGACATGGACACGGTGGGGTCAGGTACGTGGTGGGGGGCACTGGGACAGGGGCGTGGCAGAGGTCATTGAGATGGGAATGTGGGTGGGGGGCACGGGGACAGGAACATAGGTGGGACACAGGATTGGAAGATGGGATGTGGAGCATGGAACCAGGGATGTGGTGGGGTTGTAAGAACAGAAATGTGCTGTGGGGCTCCAGGACAGGGACACAGAGGGTGGCACTGGGACAGGGACGTAGCAGAGGTCATTGAGATGGGAATGTGGGTAGGGGGCACGGGGACAGGAACACAGGTGGGACACAGGATTGGAAGATGGGATGTGGACCATGGAACCATGGGTTGCAGGAACAAGAATGTGCTGTGGGGCTCCAGGACAGGGACACAGAGGGTGGCACAGAGACAGGGACGTGGCAGAGGTTGTTGAGATGGGAATGTGGGTAGGGGGCACGGGGACAGGAACACAGGTGGGACACAGGATTGGAAGATGGGATGTGGAGCATGGAACCAGGGGTTGTAAGAACAGAAATGTGCTGTGGGGCTCCAGGACAGGGACACAGAGGGTGGCACTGGGACAGGGACGTGGCAGAGGTCATTGAGATGGGAACGTGGGTAGGGGGCACAGGGACAGGAACACAGGTGGGACACAGGATTGGAAGATGGGATGTGGACCATGGAACCATGGGTTGCAGGGACAGGAATGTGCTGTGGGGCTCCAGGACAGGGACACAGCGGGTGGCACAGAGGCAGGGACGTGGCAGGAGGCACCACAGGGATAAACCTGGCCCCTCAATGTCCTGCAGCTGAAGAGCTACACCCACGACCTGGGCAAGGAGCCGCGGCGGCTGCCCCGGCGCCGGCAGGCCGCCCCCGAGGCCGAGCCCTCGCGCCGCTCCGCCCGCAACGTGCGGCTCTTCCTGCGCCGCTTCTGCCAGGACTTCCTGGAGGACTGCTACAACCGCCTGATGCTGCTGGTCAAGGTGAGGGGCTGCCAGGGCCGGGATCCCTTCTCCAGCTATGGGACCCCTGCTGAGATCCCATGGTTGCCCCCCAGGACCAGCTGGTGCGGGAGAAGGCTCAGCAGCACGATGAGACTTACTACCTGTGGGCCACCGCCTTCTTCATGGCCTTCAACCGGCTGCACGGCTTCCGGCCCGAGCTGGTGTCCGAGACCGTGGGCGTCCGCGCCTTCCACTTCATCGAGCAGAACCTCACCACCTATTACGAGATGGCTCTGATGGACAAGAAGGAGGCAACAACCTGGGCCCGCAGGTGAGCACGTGGGACCCCTCCCAGGGCAGCTGGGACCCTCCCAGGGCAGCTGGGACACCCTTTGGTGGTGAGTCCCAGCACTTGGGATTGTCCTTGAGTCTCCTTGTGGTGTCTGGGACCTTCTGGAGACCCCCACAGTACCTGAGATACCCCCAGTGCCTGGGACCCCTTGGACACCTGGGACCCTCCTAGGGTAGCTGGGACACCTTTTGGTAGTGAATCCCTGTACCTGGGATTCTCCTTGAGACTCCCCATGGTGTCTGGGACCTTCTGGGACACCCTTTGGTGGTGAATCCCTGTACCTGGGATTCTCCTTGAGACTTCCCATGGTGTCTGGGACCTTCTGGGGACCCCCACAGTACCTGAGATACCCCCAGTGCCTGGGACTCCTTGGACACCTGGGAGACCCCAGGGCAGCTGGGACACCCTTTGATGGTGAATCCCTGTACCTGGGATTGTCCTTGAGACTCCTCATGATGTCTGGGACCTTCTGGGGACCCCCACAGTACCTGGGATACCCCCAGTGCCTGGGACTCCTTGGACACCTGGGAGATTCCAGGGCACCTGGGACACCTTTTGGTGTCTGGGCCTCTCAGCTACTTGGGACCCCGTGGTGTCTGGGACCCCCGGGACATTTGGGACCCCGTGGTCACCTATGACCTCCCTGGCACCTGGAACACCCTGGGAACCCAGGACCCCCTGGGCACCTGGGACTCTCTGTGTTGCTTGAGACCCCCTTGGGCATTTGGAGTGCCTGGGAGCCCCCCTGGGCCCCCGTGACCCCCTCGCTGCCATGCCCAGGATGCACCTGGCGCTGAAGGCGTACCAGGAGCTGCTGCGGACGGTGCAGGAGATGGATCGCTCGCCGGAGCCGGCCGTGCGGGACAGCAGCCAGGTCATCAAGAGTGAGTCCCTCTGTCCCTCTGTCCCTCTGCCCGTCCCTGGCGTGTCCCTGAGCCGCCCCTTCTCACTGCCGCCCTCCTCCCCAGGCAACATCTTCTACCTGATGGAATACCGGGAGCTCTTCCTCACGCTCTTCCGCAAGTTCGACGAGACCAAGCAGCCGCGCAGCTTCCTGCGGGACCTGGTGGAGACGGCCCACCTCTTCCTCCGCATGCTGGAGCGCTTCTGCCGCGGCCGTGCCAACCTCGTGGTGCAGGTGGGGTGTGCCTGCCCCGCCTGGGGGTCCCTGGGGGTCGGGCAGCCCCTCCTGACCCCATCCTTGCCAAGCTCGTGGTGCAGGCGGGGTGTGCCTGCCCTGCCTGGGGGTCCCTGGGGGTCGGGAAGCTCTTCCTGACCCCATCCTTGCCACGCTCATGGTGCAGGTGGGGTGTGCCTGCCCCGCCTGGGGGTCGGGCAGCCCCTCCTGGCCCCATCCTTGCCAACCTCGTGGTGCAGGCGGGGTGTGCCTGCCCTTCCTGGGGGTCCCTGGGGGTCGGGAAGCTCTTCCTGACCCCATCCTTGCCAAGCTCGTGGTGCAGGTGGGGTGTGCCTGCCCCGCCTGGGGGTCCCTGGGGGTCGGGCAGCCCCTCCTGACCCCATCCTTGCCAAGCTCGTGGTGCAGGAGGGGTGTGCCTGCCCTGCCTGGGGGTCGGGCAGCCCCTCCTGACCCCATCCTTGCCAAGCTCGTGGTGCAGGAGGGGTGTGCCTGCCCTGCCTGGGGGTCCCTGGGGGTCGGGAAGCTCTTCCTCACCCCATCCTTGCCAAGCTCGTGGTGCAGGAGGGGTGTGCCTGCCCTGCCTGGGGGTCCCTGGGGGTCGGGCAGCCCCTCCTGACCCCATCCTTGCCAAGCTCGTGGTGCAGGTGGGGTGTGCCTGCCCTGCCTGGGGGTCCCTGGGGGTCGGGCAGCCCCTCCTGACCCCATCCTTGCCCCCCCAGAGCAAACGTGTGAGGAGGAAGAAGAAGAAGCCTCGCGTGCCGGCGGTGCCCGCCCCGCCCAGCGCCGCGGAGCTGGAGCAGCTCTGGGAAGGATTGGCCCCGCAGGTCCAGGCCTGCCTGGAGGTACCAGGGAAGGGTTCAGCCTCACGTGGGGCTTCTGGGGGTGCTGTTGGGGCTGAGTAACCCTGTCCTGCCCCAGGGCGAGGTGCCCCTCCCCGAGGACGTGGTGCCCTTTGACGCGGCCTCGGAGACGCCGGTGGAGGAGCAGCGCGCGGCGGCTCTGCTGCGGATCCAGGAGTGCCTGCGGCAGTCCCGCGTGCCCCAGGCCCTGCAGCTGCTGCGCTCAGCCAGGTACCTGCCCCGCGGTGCCCCTCTCGTGCCCGGGGTGTGGGGACGCAGTGCCAGCCTGTCCCCGCTGTCCCCAGGGAGGTCTGGCCCGAAGGGGATGTGTTTGGATCTGCGGATGTGGGGCCGCCCGAGGAGACCCGGCTGCTGCGGGAGATCCTCGTCGCTTCCCTGCCTGGTGAGTCCCCACCTGTGACCCTGGGAAGTGGGAAAACTTTGGGCTGGGATGCTACAACAGACCCTCAGCACATCCCACCACAGGGCACGCACCCACCGAGCCTGAGGAGCTGGAGGAAGAGGAAGAGGAGGACGAGGAAGAGGAGGAACAGACCGTGCAGGTGTCGGAGAAGGAATTCAACTTCCTCGACTACCTGAAGCGGTGAGAAGGGTTTGGGGAGGGCCTGGGGGTCTCGCTGAGGGTCAGCCACGCTGACAGGGCTGTCACAGGTTCGCCTGTGCCCCCGTGGTGCGGGCGCTGGTGCTGCTGCTGCGGGGCTACGCGCGGAACAGCGCCCGCACCAACCACTGCGCCGCGCGCCTGCTGCACCGCCTGGCCCGCGACCTGCGCATGGAGCCCCTGCTCTTCCAGCTCTCCCTCTTCGCCCTCTTCCACCGCCTGCTCAGCGACCCCGCGGCTGCTGCGCACCAGGTCAGACAGGGCCCCGAGCCCCCCGCGGGAGGGGGCTGGCCCTGCAGCCCCCAGCCCCACTCGGTCCCCAAAATATCCCAATCCTTGCTGTCCCTGCAGCCCCCAGCCCCACAGTCCCCAGAATATCCCAGCCCTGCTCTGTCCCTGCAGCCCCCAGCCCTGCTCATCCCCAGAATCTGCTAGCCTTGTTCTATCCTGCAGCCCCCAGCCCCACAGTCCCCAAAATATCCCAATCCTTGCTGTCCCTGCAGCCCCCAGCCCCACAGTCCCAAAAATATCCCAGTCCTTGCTCTGTCTCTACAGCTCCCAGCTCTGCTCAGTCTCTAGAATATCCCAGCCCCACTCAGTCCCTCGGATCTCCCAGCCCTGCTCTGTCCTGCAGTCCCCAGCCCTGCTCTGTCTCTGCAACCACCAGCCCTGCTCATCCCCAGAATCTCCCAGCCCCACTCAGTCCCCAGAATCTCCCACCCTGCTCTGAGATCCTGCAGCCCCCAGCCCCACTCGGTCCCCAAAATATCTCAGTCCTTGCTCTGTCCCTGCAGCCCCCAGCCCTGCTTATCCCCAGAATCTCCCAGCCTTCCTCTGTCCCTGCAGCCCCCAGCCCCACTCAGTCCCCAAAATATCCCAATCCTTGCTCTGCCCCTGCAGCCCCCAGCCCCACTCAGTCCCCAGAATCTCCCAGCCCCACTCAGTCCCCTGCAGCCCCCATCCCCATTCAGTCTCCAGCATCTCCCAGCCTTCCTCAGTCCCCAGAATCTCCCAGCCTTCCTCTGTCCCTGCAGCCCCCAGCCCCACTCAGTCCCCAGAATCTCTCCATTCTTGCTCTGTCCCTGCAGCCCCCAGCTTTGCTCAGTCCCCAGCATCTCCCAGCCCCACTCAGTCCCCTGCAGCCCCCACCCCCATTCAGTCCCCAGCATCTCCCGGCCCTGCTCTGTCCCTGCAGCCCCCAGCCCCACTCAGTCCCCAGAATCTCTCCATTCTTGCTCTGTCCCTGCAGCCCCCAGCCTTGCTCAGTCCCTCAAATCTCCCAGCCCTGCTCTGATCCTGAAGCCCCCAGCCCCATTTGGTCCCCAGAATCTCCCAGCCTTCCTCTGTCCCTGCAGCCCCCAGCCCCACTCAGTCCCCTGCAGCCCCCAGCTCCGCTCAGTTCCCAGAATCTCCCAGCCCCTCTGAGTCCCCAGAATCTCCCAGCCCAGCTCTGTCCCTGAAGCCCCCAGCCCCTCTGAGTCCCCAGAATCTCCCAGCCCAGCTCTGTCCCTGAAGCCCCCAGCCCCGCTCAGTTCCCAGAATCTCCCAGCCCAGCTCTGTTCCTGCAGCCTCTCTCCCTCCTGCTGTCCCCAGGAGCTGGTGACCTTGGCCAAGTTCATTCTGGGCAAGTTCTTTGCGCTGGCGGCCACCAACAAAAAGGCCTTTGTGGAGCTGCTCTTCTGGAAGAGCCCGGCCATCGTCTGTGAGATGACCAAGGGCTACAGCTCCCTGCAGGAGGGAGAGGGGTGAGTGGGGCTTGGGAGGGGGCTGCCCCTCCCTCCTCCCCTCCCCTCACCTCCCTTCTGCCCCTCCCCAGGACCACCCGGAGCCGGTTGCCCCCCTGGACCCCCCAGGAGGAGCAGGAGCTGCGGGAGCTGTACTGGAAGTACAAGGAGGTGGAAGGTACCGGGGGTCTCTGGGGTCTCTGAGGGACCCCTGGGGGGCGGCAGGAGCTCTGTCTCTGCATCCTCTCTGTCCCACAGGTGGGGACATCATCGCTGCCATCCTGGCCCATCTCCCCACGCCCGGGCGGACGCGGAGGCAGGTGGTGAAGCAGCTGGTGAGGATGGGGCTGGCCAGCAGTGCCAAGGACTTCCCGCGGGAGAGGTGGGTCAGGGACCCCCGGGGACAGGGCAGGGACCCCCGGGGACAGGGCAGGGACCCCTGGAGACAGGGCAGGGACCCCCCGGGGACAGGTCAGAGACCCCCAGGGAGAGGGGAGGGACCCCCAGGGACAGGTCAGAGACCCCCGGGGACAGGGCAGGGACCCCCGGGACAGGTCAGAGACCCCCAGGACAGGGCAGGGACCCCCGGGGACAGGGCAGGGACCCCCAGGACAGGGCAGGGACCCCCGGGGACAGGGCAGGGACCCCCAGGGACAGGGCAGGGACCCCTGGGACAGGGCAGGGACCCCCAGGGACAAGTCAGAGACCCCCAGGGACAGGGCAGGGACCCCCAGGGACAGGTCAGAGACCCCCAGGGAGAGGGGAGGGACCCCCAGGGACAAGGCAGGGACCCCCAGGGACAGGGCAGGGACCCCCGGAGACAGGTCAGAGACCCCCCGGGACAGGGCAGGGACCCCCGGGACAGGGGAGGGACCCCTGGAGACAGGTCAGAGACCCCCAGGGACAGGGCAGGGACCCCCGGGGACAGGGCAAGGACCCCCAGGGACAGGGCAGGGACCCCCGGGACAGGGCAGGGACCCCCGGGACAGGGCAGGGACTGACCTCCCCCCAGGGCAGGGACCCACAGCTGTTTCCCACCCCACAGGAAGGGCACCAGCATCGTGCTGTGGACGCAGGAGCAGGAGGAGGAGCTGACGCGGCTCTTCGAGGAGTTCCAGGGCTCGGATGGTGAGCTGGACACGGGGGGCACACCCCAAAAAATCCCCCTGTGGCCCCCCACCCTGACTCTCCTCCCCACAGACGTCCTGGGGAACATCATGAAGCACCTGACGGCGCGGCGCTCGCGGGCTCGGGTGGTGGAGAAGCTGCTGGGGATGGGGCTGGTGGCTGAGCGCAAGGAGCTGTACAAGAAACGGCGGAGGAAGAGCCACGGCCCCAGCCCCGGGCAGGTATGGGGGGCTGGAGAGTGCTGGGCTGTGCCCTGGGGGTGCTGTCCCACCCTGGGGACACCCAAAAAGGGTCCTGTCCCCATCCTGGGGGCACCCAAACACAGCATGTCCCCATCCTGGGGGCTGGAGGGTGCTGGGCTGTGTCCTGGGGGTGCTGTCCCCACCCTGGGGGCACCCAAACCAGGTCCTGTCCCCACCCTGGGGTACCCAAACACACCCTGTCCCCATCCTGGGGGGTGGAGGGTGCTGGGCTGTGCCCTGGGGGTGCTGTCCCACCCTGGGGACACCCAAACAGGGTCCTGTCCCCATCCTGGGGGCACCCAAACACAGCCTGTCCCCACCCTGGGGGCACCCAAACAGGGTCCTGTCCCCATCCTGGGGCCACCCAAACAGGACCCTGTCCCCATCCTGGGGCTGGAGGGTGCTGGGCTGTGCCCTGGGGGTGCTGTCCTACCCTGGGGGCACCCAAAAAGGGTCCTGTCCCCACCCTGGGGTACCCAAACACACCCTGTCCCCATCCTGGGGGCTGGAGGGTGCTGGGCTGTGCCCTGGGGGTGCTGTCCCACCCTGGGGACACCCAAACAGGGTCCTGTCCCCATCCTGGGGGCACCCAAACAGGGTCCTGTCCCCATCCTGGGGGCACCCAAACACAGCCTGTCCCCACCCTGGGGGCACCCAAACAGGGTCCTGTCCCCATCCTGGGGACACCCAAACAGGACCCTGTCCCCATCCTGGGGCTGGAGGGTGCTGGGCTGTGCCCTGGGGTGCTGTCCCACCCTGGGGACACCCAAAAAGGGTCCTGTCCCCATCCTGGGGGCACCCAAACACTGCTGGTCCCACAGGCTGCCACAGGTGTCCCAGCCATGCCCACCCAAGACAGCTCAGGGGAGGATGAGGACAGCGAGGAGGAGGAAGAGGAGGATGAGGACGAAGCAGAGGAAGGCCTCACAGAGGAGCACTGGGTGCCCGAGGAAGGGGCTGGGCAGGACCTGGCGCAGCGCCTGCATCGGGAAGGTGGGCGAGGGGCTCCAAACCCCCCCGGGGGGGCTTGGCGAGGGGCTGGACCCCGTGTCACCTTGTGCTGTCCCCAGGGCTGGCCGGGCCCCTGCGCTGGCTGGAGAACTGCCTGCGGAGGGCAGCGGGGGACCGCGAGGAGGACGGTGAGCGGGGTGGGGGTCGGCCGGGGGGGGGGTCTGCGGGGTCGGGGTCCCGCTGAGGGCGCTCCCCTTCCAGGCGTGTCCCACCCGGTGCCGCTGGTGCCGCTGACGGAGGAGAACGAGGACGCCATGGAGAACCGGCGCTTCCAGAGGCTGCTGCGGCAGCTGGGGCTGCGGCCCCCGGCCAGCGAGCAGGTGAGGTCGCTGTCCCATCCCTGTCCCCATCGCTGTCCCCAGCACAGCCCTGCAATGTCCCCCCCGTCCCCCCAGGAGTCCTTCTGGCGCATCCCCGCCGCCCTCACCCCGCAGCAGCTGCGGCGCGCGGCCGCCTCCATCGCCCACCGTGGCCCCTCAGGGTCCCCCCAGGACCTGCCAGGGCCACCCAGGTGTCCCCAGGAAGCAGGTGAGGGGTGGGGCTGGGGGTGTGGGACCCCCCCCGGGTGTGGGGCTGGCTCTGAGCCCCCTCTCCTTGTGCCCCTCAGCAGAGCCGCTGCCGGCAGGGCTGGGATCAGACTCGGAGAGGTGAGACTGGGATTCCCGTCTCAGCTTGTGGGGTGTCCTGGGTTTGGGAGGGGTCTTCTCCCTGCCTGGGGAGGGGATTCAGCCCCCTGTGTCCTCCCCATGTGGGGCTGAGCTGTGGAACCCCTGCAGCGAGGAGCCTGTCCCCGTCCCCGTCGCCAGCCCGGCACGGCCGCGCACCAAGAGGCGCCGGGAGCTCGCCAGCGAGGATGAGGATGAGGATGGTGGGAGCTCAGGTGGGTTCAGCCCCTCTGCTCGCTCCTGGGGGGGCTCAGCGGGCTCTGGGTGTCACCAGGGGCGCTGCTGGGCCGGGGTTGTCCTCTCCCTGTTCTCTTTGCCATGTCCCCAGGGGGCTCAGCCCTCTCTCCTCTTCCTCATCCGCAGGCACCGAGCCGGCCCCGCCAGCTCCCCACCCCGAGGAGGATGAGGAGGAGGAGGAGGAGGAGGAGGAGGAAGATCCACAGCCCCGGGGGAGGCGGAAGCGCCTCCGCTGCCTGGAAGAGGAAGAGGAGGAGGACTGAGAGGCTTCCCTTAGGCTGCCTGTGCCCAGGCCTTGTGCTGTTTGCTGGGCTTTTTGCAGATTTTATTGGGTTTCTGCAGGTTTTCTGGGGTTTCTACAGCTTTTCTGGGGTTTCTGCAGATTTTCTTCTGCAGGTTTTTATGCTGTTTTTAAAGGCTGCACAAACAAGTTTCTCCACCATCCCCCTCCTTCCTTTAGTGTCACTATCTCTCTGTTTTACCCCAAATTCCTTTTCCTCAGCTGTTGGGGTTGGGATTTTTTTTTTTTCTTAGAAGTTTTTAAATCTAGCCAGGGCCTAAATAAATAAAAGCGACTTTTGCCCTTCTTGGGTGTGTGTGGGTCTGCCGGGGGGCTCAGGGAGTGCCCAGTCCCTGGCCCCGTGTCGCAATCCCTGATAACAGCGGCTATAAATCGGTCACGGGGCCGGCGCGGCCGCAGCGGCCGGACAGGGCAGGGGACGGCGGCGAGCGGGTGAGCCTGGGCACGGGGCGGGCACGGGGGGCTGCAGCCGCGGGGGTCTCACGGCAGCTCCGTCCTTCTCCCCCCTCCCAGAGCCACCACCACCATGATGTGGATTCTGCTCTTCCTCCCGCTCCTCATCCTCGGCGGCGCCGCGTCCGTCGTCACCCCCGGTCTGGCTGCCGGTGACCGGGCGCTGCTGGCCGAGCTGGCGGGGCTGGCAGAGCCCGTCCCTCGGCGGGCACCGGGCATCCCGTGCCGCACCCTCGGCCCCGACGCCCTGCCCGGTTTCTCGCGGCTGCCGCCGCTGCCCCGCGGCCTGGCCCGCGCCGCCATGGCGCTGGCGCTGCTCAAGGCTGGCTGTGCCCCCCAGGCCGACGCCGCGGCGCTGCAGCTGGCACGGGAGCTGGGGACCCCCCGGGCCGCGGCGCTGCTGCGGGGGCTGGCACAGGTACCGGGCGCTCCGGTCCCACGGCCGCTGGCGCTGCTGCTGCTCAGCCTGGCACGGCCGGGGGGCTCTGCCTGCGTGGATCCCACCCGGCTGCGGACCCCCACAGAACCCACGGCACCCTCGGGCTGGCAATTCCCGGTGGCCCGGCCGTGCCGCGGCGCCGCGCGGCGTCGCCGGGAGGACGAGGACGCCTGCAGCCCGGCGGGGGAGCGGGAAGCCCACCGCGTGCTGGACTGGGTGCCGGGAGTCAGCATCTTCTACAACCTGGGCACCAGCGTCTACTTCGCCTTCCAGGGCTGCCAGGCCACGGCGTCCACGCGGGCGCTGGAGGCCGCCGAGGACCTGGGCTACGCCGGGCTGGCGGCGCTCACCGGGGGCCTGGGGGGCCCGGTGGCCTTGGGGGTGCAGCTGGGGCTGCAGCCGGGGCTCAAGGCGGGCGTGCGGGCGCTCGTCGGGTACTTCACGTCGGCCGGGGAGCCCTCGCCGGTGCCCACCGCCCACAGCGGCGCCGTGGTCATCGTCTGAATAAAGGGCACGTGTGGCACTCGGCGTCTGGGGACGGATCGATGGATGAGGGGTCACCCTGCCCTGGGGCACCCGGGCCTCGGCCGCGTGGTGGCAGCGGGGCTGGGCTTGTCACTGTCCCTTTGTGGCTCTGTCGCTGTAGGCCCTGTCCCCACAGCCAGTCTGTACCAATGGCCACGCTGCCTTGTCCCTGTCCCCATGGCTCTCTCCTGTCCCTGTCCCCATGGCTCTCTCCTGTCCCTGTCCCCAGGGCTCTGTCCCTCCTGTCTGTCCCTGTCCCCATGGCTTCCTCCCTCCAGCCTGTCCCTGTCCCCAGGGCTCTCTCCTGTCCCCATCCCCAGGGCTTTCTCCCTCCCTCCAGCCTGTCCCTGTCCCCATGGCTCTCTCCTGTCCCTGTCCCCATGGCTCTCTCCTGTCCCTGTCCTCATGGCTCTCTCCCTCCTGTCTGTCCCTGTCCCCACGGCTCTCTCCTGTCCCTGTCCCCATGGCTTCCTCCCTCCAGCCTGTCCCTGTCCCCATGGCTCTCTCCTGTCCCCATCCCCAGGGCTCTCTCCCTCCTGTCTGTCCCTGTCCCCTTGGCTCTCTCCTGTCCCTGTCCCCAGGGCTCTGTGTCCCTCTCCCCATGGCCCTGACCCTGTCCCCATCCCTGCAGATTCTCCCTGACTCTGTACCCCTGTCCCCACAGCTTGTCACCGTCCCCCTGGCTCTGTCACTGTCCCCCTGTCCCCATGGCCTGTCCCTGTCCCCATGGCCTGTCCCTGTCCTCAGGCTGTCCCTGTCCCCATGGCTCTGTCCCTGTCCCCACCCCCCTGGCTCTGTCCCTGTCCCCAGGCTGTCCCTGTCCCCATGGCTCTGTCCCTGTCCCCATGGCTAGTCCCTGTCCTCAGGCTGTCCCTGTCCCCATAGCCTGTCCCTGTCCCCATGGCTCTGTCCCCATCCCCATGGCCTGTCCCTGTCCCCACAGCCTGTCCCTGTCCCCAGGCTGTCCCCATCCCCCTGTCCCTGTCCCCAGGCTGTCCCCATCCCCCTGTCCCTGTCCCCAGGCTGTCCCCATCCCCCTGGCTCTGTCCCCACGGCCTGTCCCTGTCTCCCTGGCTCTGTCCCCATCCCCACGGCCTGTCCCTGTCCCCAGGCTGTCCCCATCCCCCTGGCTCTGTCCCCATCCCCATGGCCTGTCCCTGTCCCCATCCCCATGGCCTGTCCCTGTCCCCAGGCTGTCCCGGTCCCCTCTGTCCCCGTCCCCGTCCCCCCGCCCATCCCGGGTCCCTCCCCCGTTCTCCGCTGACCCCGCCCCATGACCACGCCCCCATAATAACCCCGCCCGCTAAGCCACGCCCCTCGCGTGACGTAAAATTGGGGAAACGAACAAACATGCTCAAAGCCTCCCGCTACGGGGGCGTGGCCTCGGCGCCGCTCTCCGCCAATCAGCGAGCAGAGCGGGGAGGGGGCGTGGCCAGCCCGCCTTCCTGCTCCGGTGGCGGCCGAGGTGGGTCGGGGGTCCCGGGGGGGACCGGGGGCGGAACGTGGGCGGTCCTGGAGCCCGGGGAGCCCCGGGGAGCCCCGGGGGAGGCGGGCACAGGCAGGGCACCCCGGCTGGGGCACACAGAGCGTCCCTTGGAGGGCTGTCCCGCTGGGCCGGGGGCGTTCGGGGGCACCCACCCCTGCGGGAAGGGCACCGGGGGGTACCCGGGGGGTTCAATGGGGGTCCGGTCTAGGGGGGCTTCTCAGGAGGGGCCTGGGGTGCTGCACAAGGGGTGCTGGGGGTCCTCTTGTGGGCGTTCTGTGCGTGTGCCCCCCGCCCCCGGTGGGGAGCCCCCCTCGGCTCAGCCCCTGCTCCCACCGCAGGACGCGGCTGCCGGTCCGCGACCACCCCCGCGGGAGCCAGGGGACCCCCGGGAGCTGCCGGGGCTGAGGCAGAGCGCAGGGAACCCCGGGACCACCCAGGACCAGAGCAGAGGGGACCCCCGGTACCACCCAGGACCAGAGCAGAGGGGACCCCCGGGACCAAGCAGAAGTGAGGGGACCCCCGGGACCACCCAGGACCGAGCAGGAGCAGAGAGACCCCCGGGACTACCCAGCATCAGAGCACAGGGACCCCCGGGATCACCCAGGACTGGAGCAGAGGGGACCCCCGGGACCACCCAGAACCAGAGCAGAGGGACCCCCGGAACCACCCAGGACCCCCTGAAGCAGCCAGGACTCAGCAAGAGCAGAGGGACCCCCGGGACCACCCAGAGCTGAACAGGAGCAGAGGGACCCCCGGGACCGAGCAGGAGCGAGGGGACCCCCGGGAGCAGCGGGACCCCCGTGCACAGAGGGACCCCCGCGAGCAGAGGGGACCCCCGGGCACAGAGGGACCCCCGGAACAGAGAGACCCCGGGACCACCCAGGACTAAACAGGAGCGAGGGGACCCCCGGGAACAGCGGGACCCCCGGAGCAGCGGGACCCCCGGGCACAGAGGGACCCCCGTGCACAGCGGGACCCCCGTGCACAGAGGGACCCCCGGGAGCAGCGGGACCCCCCGTGCACAGAGGGACCCCCGGGAGCAGCGGGACCCCCGTGCACAGAGGGACCCCCGGGAGCAGCGGGACCCGGGCTGCCGGTGCTGCGGGCAGGTACGTGGCGTGCCAATGCGCCCAGCTGGCACACGCGGCTGTTTCTCACCCTGCGCTCCCTCGGTGGCCCCGGGGGGGTCCCGGGTGCGCCCCTGACCCGCTGTCCCCCCAGCATGGCGCAGTGGCAGGAGGTGCAGAGCTTGGCCAACACTTACCTGGAGCAGGTGCACCAGCTGTACGCGGGCTCGGCGCTGCCCATGGCCGTGCGCCAGTCCTTGGCCGCCTGGATCGAGACCCAGAACTGGTACCGGGGGGGGGATCCGGGGCTGGGGAGGGGGTCCCCGGGGTGGGCGCGGTGCTGAGCCCGCGCTGCCGCAGGCGCCAGGCGGCGGAGCCGCTCTGCTCGCAGGCGCGGATGCTCTTCCACTCCTTACTGGTGGTACTGGGAGAGCGCCTGGGCAGCCTGGGCTCGGACCGCGAGGATTTCATGCTGAAGCACAACCTGCGCAAGGCTCACCGCGACCTCCAGGTGCGCTTCGGGGCCGGGGGGAGCGCGGTGGGGAGGGGTCTCAGGGGCTCTCTCACCTCCCCGAGCCCCCCCCCCCGCAGGCGGAGTTCGAGGAGGAGCCGGAGAGGTTCGCCAACCTGGTGGACAACCTGCTGCAGGAGGAGCGGCGGATCCTGCGCCTTGGGCAGGCCGGGGGGCAGGTAGGGCAGGGCTGGGGGTGCCCCCCAACGCCCCCCGGGGGTCCCGCGGCCGCTGCCCCCCACCCCATCTCTCCCTCCTTAGGGGGGCTCGGCCCCCGCGCCCAGCCCGGCCCCGGAGAGCGGCCGGGAGCAGCAGATCCAGCGGCGCTTGGCCGAGTTCCACACGGCCCTGCAGGTAACCCCGCGACCCCCCAGACCCCCTCGGAGCCCCCCGGGGGCTGCCCGGCCCCTCCTGAGCCCGCTGTGCCCGCAGGAAGCCGAACGAGCCTTCAGGCACCTGGAGGACTTGCAGGACGCCTTTGACTTCTGCTACAAGGTGCACTACCAGCCAGGTGAGCCCCGCGCCGGGGAGATGGGGGGGTGGGCACCGCCCCGAGCCCCCCAAAACCCTGAGCCCGCTCCCTGCCCGCAGGTGAGGAGAGGAATGGAGACCCCGAGTACATCCAGGAGCTCCAATCCCTCCAGGCCAAACTGCAGAACCTGGACCGGCAGCGCCGGGTGAGATGGGGGGGCTCGGGGTGGCCGGGCTGAGTTTTGTGGGGGTCTTACCCCTCTGAGCACCCCCTTAAGAGCCACATCTCCCCCCAGGAGGTGCTGGCTCAGATGCAGCAGCTTTTGGGGCGCAGCGAGACCCTGCAGGAGCTGCTGCAGCAGGAGCTGGGGGGCTGGCGGGTGCGGCAGCAGCACCTGTGCCTGGGGGGCACCGCCGACACCAACCTGCGCCCGCTGGAGACCTGGTACGGCTTGGGGAGGGGGCTCGGGGGGCTCGGGGGGCTGCGGCCGGGCCCCTCTGAGCTCCCTGAGCCTCGCAGGTTCACGGAGCTGGGCCAGGGGTTGTTCCAGCTGCGGCAGCTGCTGCGGGCGCTGGGGGAGCTGCGACAAAAGGTGACGTACGCCAGGGACCCGCTGGTGGCAGAGACGCCCCTGCTGGAGCAGCGGCTGCAGGAGCAGCTCACGCACCTGCTGAGGAGGTTGGGGCCGCGCCGGGAGGGATGGAGGGAGCAGGGAAGGGAGAGGGTCCTCCCCCGAGGGTGGTGGGGCGCTGGGAGGGGGAATGGGGATGGTGCCGAGGGTGGCAAGCAGTGTTTGAGCAACGCTGCCAGGCATGGGGTGGGGTTTTGGGGTGTCTGTGCAGGGTCTGGAGTGGGATTGATGATGCTGGTGGGTTCCTTGCAGCTCTGGGTGTTCTGTAATTCAGGAGGTTTTGCCCCAATTTTAACTTGGAGAGCTCTCCAGGGAATGGTGACAGTCCCAAGGGTGACAGAGCTCTGGAAGTGTTTGAGCAACGCTGCCAGGCATGGGGTGGGGTTTTGGGGTGTCTGTGCAGGGTCTGGAGTGGGATTGATGATCCTGGTGGGTCCCTTGCAGCTCTGGGTGTTCTGTAGTTCAGGAGGTTTTGCCCCAGTTTTAACTTGGGGCAGCTCTTCAGGGAATGGTTGGTGATGGTGCCAAGGGTGGCAGAGCTCCCAGAGTGTTTGGGCAACACTGCCAGGCATGGGGTGGGATTTTGGGGTGTCTGTGCAGGGTCTGGAGTGGGATCAATGATCCTTGTGGGTTCCTTGAAGCTCTGGGTGTTCTGTAATTGAGGAGCTCAGGGAGGGTTTTGCCCCAATTTTAACTTGGGGCCGCTCTTCAGGGAATGGTGACGGTCCCAAGGGTGGGAGAGCTCTGGAAGTGTTTGGGTAACACTGCCAGGCACGGGGTGGGATTTTGGGGTGTCTGTGCAGGGTCTGGAGTGGGATTAATGATCCTCATAGGTTTCTTGCAGCTTTGGGTGTTCTGCAATTCAGGAGCTCAGGGAAGGTTTGGGCAATGCTCTCAGATTTGGGGGAAAGTTTGGCACCTGGAGGATTTGCACTTGTGGCAGCTCTCCAGGGAATGGTGACAGTCCCAAGGGTGACAGAGCTCTGGAAGTGTTTGAGCAACGCTGCCAGGCATGGGGTGGGATTTTGGGGTGTCTGTGCAGGGTCTGGAGTGGGATCAATGATCCTTGTGGGTTCCTTGAAGCTCTGGGTGTTCTGTAATTGAGGAGCTCAGGGAGGGTTTTGCCCCAATTTTAACTTGGGGCAGCTCTCCAGGGAATGGTCATGGTTCTGAGGGTGGCAGAGCTCTGGAAGTGTTTGGGTAACACTGCCAGGCATGGGGTGGGATTTTAGGGTGTCCATGCAGGGTGTGGAGTGGGATCAGTGATCCTCATGGGTTCCTTGTAGCTCTGGGTGTTCTGTAATTCAGGAGGTCAGGGAGGGTTTGGGCAATGCTCTCAGATTTGGGGGAAAGTTTGGCACCTGGAGGATTTGCACTTGTGGCAGCTCTCCAGGGAATGGTGACAGTCCCAAGGGTGACAGAGCTCCCAGAGTGTTTGGAAAACACTGCCAGGCATAGGGTGGGATTTTGGGGTGTCCATGCAGGGTCTGGAGTGGGATCAGCGATCCTGGTGGGTCCCTTGCAGCTCTGGGTGTTCTGTAATTCAGGAGGTTTTGCCCCAATTTTAACTTGGAGAGCTCTCCAGGGAATGGTGACGGTCCCAAGGGTGACAGAGCTCCCGGAGTGTTTGGGCAATGCTGCCCCACACAGGGTGGGATTTTGGGGTGTCCATGCAGGGTGTGGAGTGGGATTAATGATCCTGGTGGGTCCCTTGCAGCTCAGGGTGTTCTGTAACTCAGGAGCTCAGGGAGGGTCCAGGCTCTCAGGGATTTGGTGAAACATTCTGTGGTGTCCTGTGCTGGGCCAGCAGCTGGACTTTGATCCTGGTGGGTCCCTTCCAGCTCTGGATGGTTCAGGAGGTCAGGCAGAGGTTGGACAGCGCTCTCGGGTGTTGGCATTTAGGATTTTTGGAGCTGTCCTGGGACTCAGAGATTGTTGTGGGCCCCTTCCCACCTCAAGGAGCATTTGAGAAGGCTCTCAGGGACAGGGTGGGATTTTGGGGTGTCTTGAGTGTGGAGCTGGGCTTTGATCCCTGTAGGGCCCTTCCAGCTCAGGATATTCCATAATTCCAGGGCTCAGGGACTGTTTGGACACCTCTGTCAGGCCCTCAGTGCTTCAGGTGTTGGGATTTGGGGACTGGGAGGACTTTTGGGGTTGTCCTGTGCTAAACCAGGAGTTTGACTCCTGATGGGTCCTTTTCATCTCTGGGTGTCTGGACACCACTCCAACATTGGGATTTAGGACTGGGCAGATTTTGGAGTGGTCCCATGCCAGAAGTTTGACTCCTGATGGGTCCCTTCCATCTCTGGATGTTCAGACACCACTCCAACATTGGGATTTGGGACAGGGCAGGTTTTGGGATGGTCCCATTCCAGAAATTGGATTTCTGATGGGTCCCTTCCATCTCTGAATGTCTGGACACGACTCAAACATTGGGATTTAGGACTGGGCAGGTTCTGAGGTGGTCCCATTCCAGAAGTTTGACTCCTGATGTGTCCTTCCCATCTCTGGGTGTTTGAACATTGGGATTTAGGACAGGGCAGGTTTTGGGGTGGTCCCATTCCAGAAGTTGGATTTCTGATGGGTCCCTTCCATCTCTGGGTGTTTGGACACCTCTCAAATGTTGGGATTTAGGAGAGGGAAGGTTTTGGGGTTGTCCTGTGCCAAGAGTTGGACTTCTGATGGGTCCTTTTCATCTCTGGGTGTTTGGACACCACTCCAACATTGGGATTTAGGACTGGGGATACTTTTGGGGTTGTCCCGTGCCAAACCAGGAGCTGGAGATGATTCTGAAGGGTCCCTTCCATCTCTGGGTGTTTGGACATGACTCAAACATTGGGATTTAGGACAGGGCAGATTTTGGGGTGGTCCTGTGCCAGAAGTTGGACTTCTGATGGGTCCTTCTCATCTCTGGGTGTTTGGACATCACTCAAATGTTGGGATTTGGGACTGGGGATACTTCAGGGGTTGTCCCATGCTAAACCAGAAGTTTGACTCCTGATGGGTCTCTTCCATCTCTGGGTGTTTGAACACCACTCCAACATTGGAATTTATGACAGAGCAGGTTTTGGGGCTGTCCTGTGGCAGAAGCTGGACTTTTGAAGGGTTCCTTCCATCTCTGGGTGTTTGGACACCACTCCAACATTGGAATTTGGGACAGGGCAGATTTTGGGGAGGTCCCATGCCAAACCAGGAGCTGGAGATGATTCTGATGGGTCCCTTCCATCTCTGGGTGTTTGAACACCACTCCAACATTGGGGTTTAGGACTGGGGGTACTTTTGGGGTTGTCCCGTGCCAAACCAGGAGTTTGACTCCTGATGGGTCCCTTCCATCTGTGGATGTTTGGACGTCACTCAAACACTGGGATTTGGGACAGGGCACATTTTGGGGTTGTCCCGTGCCAGAAGTTGAACTTCTGATGGGTCCTTTTCATCTCTGGGTGTTTGGACACCACTCCAACATTGGGATTTAGGACTGGGAGGAATTTTGGGGCTGTCCCGTGCCCAGCCAGGAGTTGGACTTGGTGATGCTGATGGGTCCCTTCCATCTCTGGGTGTTCAGACACCACTCAAACATTGGGATTTAGGACTGGGCAGATTTTGGAGTGGTCCCATGCCAGAAGTTTGACTCCTGATGGGTCCCTTCCATCTCTGGATGTTTGGACATGACTCAAACATTGGGACTTGGGACAGGGCAGGTTTTGGGGTTGTCCTGTGCCAGGCCAGGAGCTGGCGATGATCCTGATGGGTCCTTCCCATCTCTGGATGTTTGGACATGACTCAAACATTGGGATTTAGGACAGGGCAGGTTTTGGGGTTGTCCTGTGCCAGAAGTTGGACTTCTGATGGGTCCCTTCCATCTCTGGGTGTCTGGACACCACTCCAACATTGGGATTTAGGACTGGGGATACTTTTGGGGTTGTCCCATGCCAAACCAGGAGCTGGAGATGATTCTGGTGGGTCCCTTCCATCTCTGCGTGTTTGAACACCACTCAAACATTGGGATTTAGGACTGGGCAGGTTCTGAGGTGGTCCCATTCCACAAGTTTGACTCCTGATGTGTCCTTCCCATCTCTGGGTGTTTGGACATTGGGATTTAGGACAGGGCAGGTTTTGGGGTGGTCCCATTCCAGAAGTTTGACTCCTGATGGGTCCCTTCCATCTCTGGGTGTCTGGACACGACTCAAACATTGGGATTTAGGACTGGGGGTACTTTTGGGGCTGTCCCGTGCCAAACCAGGAGTGAAACCTGCACGGCTCCCCTCCACCCGGGCTGTCCCGTTTTCCCAGCGCCTTCGTGGTGGAGCAGCAGCCCAGCACGCCCAACGCCGGCAAGCGGCCGCTGGTGCTGCGCACGGCCGGCAAGTTCTCGACGCGCGCGCGGCTGCTGGTGCGGCTGCACGACCGCAACCGCGGCATGGAGGCCAGGATCCACATCGACAGGTGCGACACGGCGCCGCGGAAGGGCCACAGTCAATCAGATTAGATTAGATTGAGTTAAATTAAATTGTTTGTTAAATTAAATTAAATTAAATTAAATTAAATTAAATTAAATTAAATTAGACTAAATTAAATTAAATTAAATTAAATTATTTTGTTTGTTAAATTAAATTAAATTAAATTAAATTATTTTGTTTGTTAAATTAAATTAAATTAAATTAAACTAAATTAAATTAAATTAAATTAAATTATTTTGTTTGTTAAATTAAATTAAATTAAATTAAATTATTTTGTTTGTTAAATTAAATTAAATTAAATTAAAATAACTCAAATTAAATTAAATTAAATTATTTTGTTTGTTAAATTAAATTAAATTAAATTAAATTAGACTAAATTAAATTAAATTAAATTATTTTGTTTGTTAAACTAAATTAAATTAAATTAAAATAGATCAAATTAAATTAAATTAAATAATTATGTTTGTTAAATTAAATTATTTTGTTTGTTAAGTAATTAAATTAAATTAAATTAGATTAAATTAAATTAAATTAGACTAAATTAAATTAAATTAAATTATTTTGTTTGTTAAACTAAATTATTTAATTTGTTAAATTAGATTAAATTATTTAATTTGTTAAATTCATTAATTTAATTCAATTAAATAACAATTATATTATTTAGTATATTAATATTTAAAATTATTCAATTAAATTATTTAATTTATTAAATTAAATAATTATTACTAATTATATTGTTGTATTTATTAAATTAAATAATAATTATAACTATTTCTATTATTGAATTTATTGAATTTATGCTTTATTAATTTATAGCATATATTAATTTTTTATTCAATGAAATTATTGCATTTATAAAATTAAACAATGATTATAAATAACTATTTAATTTATTCATTTTTTATTTATTAAAGTAAATTATTTGAGACCTTAATCCCATCCCTTTAATTAATACAAAAACAGCTCCAGGGGGCACTTAAATTATTTAATTTATGATATCAATAAGTATAAGTATTATATTATTTGGTTTATGAATTGAAATAATAATTAGAACTAATTCAATTATTGAATTTATTTAATTTATGCTTTATTAATTTATAGTATATATTAAATTTTTAATTTATTCAATCAAATTATTGCATTTATAAAATTAAATAATAATTATAAATAATTATTTAATTTATTCATTTTTAAATTCATTAAAGTAAATTATTTGAGACCTTAATCCCATCCCTTTAATTAATACAAAACCAGCTCCAGGGGGCACTTAAATTATTTAATTTATGATATCAATAAGTATAAATATTATATTATTTGGTTTATGAAATGAAATAATAATTAGAACTAATTCAATTATTGAATTTATTGAATTTATGCTTTATTAATTTATAGTATATATTAAATTTTTAATTTCTTCAATCAAATTATTGCATTTATAAAATTAAATAATAATTATATTTAATTTATTCCATTTTTTATTTATGAAAGTAAATTATCGAAGACCTTGATGCCATCCCTTTGATGAACACAAAAGCAGCTCCAGCCCCCCCGAGCCCCCCCTGCCCGCCCGGGGGTCCCGCTGGCCCTGACCCCCCCTCCCCCCTTTGTCTCTTGCAGGGACCCTCCCAACATCAAAGGGTGAGAGCTGGGGCAGCGCGGGAGGGGCTGCGACCCCCCCCCCCGGGGGTCCTGAGCCCCCCCCCCACCATCTCTGGGGGGTCCTGAGCCCCCCTGACATCCCTGGGGGGTCCTGAGCCCCCCCCCCCCACCATCTTTGGGGGGTCCTGAGCCCCCCTCACATCCCTGGGGGGGGGGTCCTGAACCCCCCTGACATCCCTGGGGGGGGTCCTGAACCCCCCCCCCCCACCATCTTTGGGGGGTCCTGAGCCCCCCTCACATCCCTGGGGGGGGTCCTGAGCCCCCCTGCTATTCCTGGGGGGTCCTGAACCCCCCCCCCACCATCTCTGGGGGGTCCTGAGCCCCCCTGACATCCCTGGGGGGATGGGTTCTGAACCCCCCTGACATCCCTGGGGGGGGTCCTGAATCCCCCCCACCATATTTGGGGGGTCCTGAGCCCCCCTGACATCCCTGGGGGGGTGGGTTCTGAAGCCCCCTGCCATTCCTGGGGGGTCCTGAGCCCCCCCCCCCACCATCTCTGGGGGGTCCTGAGCCCCCCTGACATCCCTGGGGGGTGGGTTCTGAAGCCCCCTGCCGTCCTTTGGGGGGGTTCTGAACCCCCCCCCCGTCATCCCTTGGGGGGTCATAAACGCCCCCTGACATCCCTGGGGGGGTCCTGAATCCCCCCCACCATATTTGGGGGGTCCTGATCCCCCCCTGACATCCCTGGGGGGGTGGTCCTGAACCTCCCCTGCCATCCCTTGGGGATTCTGAATCCCCCCCCACCATCTTTGGGGGGTCCTGAAAACCTTCCCTGCCATCCCTGGGGGGGGTCCTGAACCCCCCTCTCCATCCCTGGGGGGGTCCTGACCCCCCCTCTCCATCCCTGGGTGGGGGTCCCAACCAGGGCTGCATCCCCCAGGGGTCTCAATCCCACCCCCAGCCCCTCTGGGGGTCCTGATTCCCCACCCCCAGCCCCTGAGGGAGGGTCCTGAATCCCCCCCACCATCTCTGGGGGGTCCTGAACCTCCCCTGATATCCCTGGGGGGGTCCTGAACCTCCCCTGACATCCCTGGGGGGTCCTGAACCCCCCTGACATCCATGGGGGGGGTGGTTCTGAAGCCCCCTGCCATCCCTGGGGGGGTCCTGACCCCCCCTCTCCATCGCTGGGTGGGGGTCCCAACCAGGGCTGCATCCCCCAGGGGTCTCAATCCCACCCCCCAGCCCCTCTGGGGGTCCTGAACCCCCTCTGACATCCCTGGGGGGCTTCTGAATCCCCCCCCACCATCTTTGGGGAGGGTCCCAAACACCCCCTGCCATCCCTTGGGGGGGTCCTGACCCCCCCTTTGCCATCCCTGGGGGGGTCCTGACCCCCCCTCTCCATCCCTGGGTGGGGGTCCCAACCAGGGCTGCATCCCCCAGGGGTCTCAATCCCACCCCCAGCCCCTCTGGGGGTCCTGATTCCCCACCCCCAGCCCCTGAGGGAGGGTCCCAAACACCCCCTGCCATCTCTGGGGGGGTCCTGAATCCCCCCACCATCTTTGGGGGGTCCTGAAAACCTTCCCTGCCATTCCTGGGGGGTGGTTCTGAAGCCCCCTGCCATCCCTGTGGGGGGTCCTGACCCCCCCTCTCCATCGCTGGGTGGGGGTCCCAACCAGGGCTGCATCCCCCAGGGGTCTCCATCCCACCCCCCAGCCCCTCTGGGGGGGTCCCAACCCCCCCCCCCCACAGCTGGGCAATGTCCCCTCCTGGGAGAGGGGGGGGGTCCTGCCCCTCCCGGGGGTCCTGCCCCCCCCGGGGGTCCCGCCCCCCCCCAGCCCCGCCTGTGCCCCGCAGGTTCCGCCGCTTCAACATCCTGACCTCGAGCAGCAAAACGCTGCTGGCCGGGGACAGCCCCCAGGAGGGGCTGCTCTGCGACTTCCAGTACCTCGTAGGGACCCCCGACCCCGAACCCGCACCCCCAGAACCCAAATACCCCCCCCCAGACCCCACATCCCGCCCTCAGACCCGCCAATCCCCCCCCAGACCCCAAATCCCCTCTCCAGAACTCAAATCCCCCCCAGACCCCCAAATTGACCCCCAAATCCCCCCCAGATCCCAAATTTGCCCCCAGACCCCAAATCCCCCTCCCCAGACCCCAAATCCCCCTCCAGACCCCAAATTGACCCCCAAATCCCCCCCCAGACCCCCAAATCCCCTCCCGACCCCCAAACTGACCCCCAGATCCCCCCCAGACTCCCAAATCCCCCCCAGACCCCAAATCCCCCCCAGACCCCCAAATTGACCCCAAATCCCTCCTAGACCCCAAATCCAACCCCCCAGACCCCAAATCTCCCCCCCAGACCCCCCAAATCCCCCCCCAGACCCCCAAATCTCCCCCCCAGACCCCCCAAATCCCTCCCCCGACCCCCAAATCCCCCCCAGACCCCAAATCCCCCCCCAGACCCCAACCCCCCCCTCGGGGCGGGGGTCTCGGTGGGGACCCCAGCCCAGGCTGGCTCTGCCCTCCCCGCAGACGCTGAAGGAGCAGAAGGAGAGCAGGGCTGGCAAGGGCAAAGGTGCCAGCGGCGAGGTGGGCACGGGAGCGACTGGGAGCGACTGGGGGGGACTGGGGGGGACTGGGAGGGACTGGGATGGACTGGGAGGGACTGGGAGGGACTGGGAGGGACTGGGAATGGGACTGGGATGGACTGGGAGGGACTGGGAGGGACTGGGAGGGACTGGGAGGGACTGGGAATGGGACTGGGATGGACTGGGAGGGACTGGGAGGGACTGGGAGGGACTGGGATGGACTGGGGGGGACTGGGAATGGGACTGGGGGGGACTGGGAGGGACTGGGATGGGACTGGGATGGGACTGGGATTGAACTGGGAGGGACTGGGATGGACTGGGAGGGACTGGGAATGGGACTGGAGGGGACTAGGATGGACTGGGAGGGACTGGGATGGGACTGGGATTGAACTGGGAGGGACTGGGAGGGACTGGGAATGGGACTGGGAAGGACTGGGGGGACTGGGAGTGGGACTGGGAGGGACTGGGATGGACTGGGAGGGACTGGGAGGGACTGAGAGGGACTGGGAATGGGACTGGGATGGACTGGGAGGGACTGGGAGGGACTGGGAGGGACTGGGATGGACTGGGGGGGACTGGGAATGGGACTGGGGGGGACTGGGAGGGACTGGGATGGGACTGGGAGGGACTGGGATGGACTGGGAGGGACTGGGAGGACTGGGATGGACTGGGATGGACTGGGAGGGACTGGGCCGGGTGGTGCCACCTCCCCGCAGGGTCCCCTGGTGGTGACGGAGGAGCTGCACCTCATCACCTTCACGCTGGCTTACGCCTACTGCGGGCTGGAGCTGGAGCTCGAGGTGAGAACGCCGGGCTCGGCTGCCACTCCTCTCTGCCCCAGCTCGGGGAAAGGCGGTTCTGGGCAGGCCGAGCTTTGCAGAAGGAGTCTGGGCTCTTCTTTTGGTCTTCAGTTGAGTTTATTGTTCCTTATCTACAAAGTTTTTCTGTCTGTCCAGCGGGGGTCTGATCAGCAAGGCAGCCAAGGGCACTCTCTCCCGCCCACGGGGTCTCTTTTATAGTAAAAACTACGTGTAAGATATTTTTACCTTCAATTTCCAATACTTTTCGCCCTTGTTAACAAGTGCACTTTCTCTATGGACCAATCCACACATGCCAACATCATCCTGGACATGGATGCCAAGGAGAAGAAAGAAGAAGGACGGGGCACGCCCAAATCCCTCCATTTTAGAACCCCTGACCCCCATGTACAGAATTTCAAACCCCCCTGTACAACATACAAAACCCCCCTGTACAGTGCTCTAAAATTTTCCCCTTCACCCTGTGATTCCTACTTAAATTTTTGTGGCCTGTAGTTCTTTATATAAGGTTGGCAATTAGCTCCATTAATTAAGATCAAGGTTGGCAATTTGCTCTATGAATTAAGATCGAATTTTCAGGTGTCTTTGGCTTCCTGCCAGGGCTTTTAGACATCCAGGGCATCCAGAGAGATGCTCTGGGTTCTGACATGGGGGCTGGGGGTGCTGGGGGGGTTTAGGGGGGCCAGGGGGCGTTGGGGACAGCCAGCCTGAGCCCCTGTCCCCTCCCCAGGCCACCACGCTGCCCTTTGTCATCATCTCCAACAACAACCAGTTCTCCAGCGCCTGGGCCTCCATCCTGTGGTTCAACATGCTCAGCTCGGACCCCAAGGCGAGCGGGACCCCCTGGGCAGTGCCAGCCCTGCCTCGTGTACCCCCTGCTGCTGCCTGTCCCCTCCCTTGCCCAGCCTCTGTCCTGGTTGTCCCCTGTGCCCTGTCCCCGGGTCTAGGCCTGGTCACTGCCCCATCCCCGGTGCAGATCTCTGTCCCCTGCTCCCAGTGCCCTGCTCTGCCTCATGTCCTTGTCCTTGTCCTTGTCCTTGTCCTTGTCCGTGTCCTTGTCCGTGTCCTTGTCCTTGTCCTTGTCCTTGTCCTTGTCCATGTCCTTGTCCGTGTCCTTGTCCTTGTCCTTGTCCTTGTCCGTGTCCTTGTCCTTGTCCTTGTCCTTGTCCCCTGCCCTGCTTTGATGCTGTCCTTGGTCCCTGTCCCCTGCTGCTGCATTTCCCTGTCCCTTGGTCCCTGTCCCCTGCCCTGGTGCCTGTCCCCATCCCTTGAACCCCATCCCTGGCCACTTATCCCATCCCTTAATCCCTGTCCTGTCCCTTAATCCCTGTCCCATCCCCTTGTCCCTGTCCTGTCCCTTAATCCCTGTCCCATCTCCTCATCCTTGTCCTGTCCCCTGGTCCCTGTCCCATCCCCTTGTCCCTGTCCTGTCCCTTAATCCCTGTCCCATCCCCTGGTCCCTGTCCTGTCCCTTAATCCCTGTCCCATCCCCTGGTCCCTGTCCTGTCCCCTGGTCCCTGTCCCCTGCCACTTGTCCCCATCCCCTGGTCCCTGTCCCCCTGTCCCCTGCTCCAGTGCATGTGCCCCCCTCTCCGTGTCCCCCTTCCCTACCCGTGTCCCCCCTCCTGGCCTTTCCCAATGTCCCTGTCCCTCTCCATGTCCCCATGCCCTACTCCAGTGCATGTTCCCATCCCCACCTCATGTCCCCTTCCCCGTGTCCCCATCCCCTCCTGCTGTCCCCAGCCCTGCTCACCCCGTGTCCCCCCGTGTCCCCCGTGTCCCCCATGTCCCCCATATCCCCCATGTCCCCTGCTCACCCCATGTCCCTCGTGTCCCCCCATGTCCCCTGCACACCCCGTGTCCCCCGTGTCCCCTGCTCACCCCCCATGTCCCCCGCTCACCCCGTGTCCCCCCCATGTCCCCCATGTCCTCCGTCTCCCCTGTGTCCCTCGTGTCCCCCATTCACCCCGTGTCCCCCCCCGTGTCCGCCGTGTCCCCCTGTGTCCCCTGCTCACCCTGTGTCCCCCCCGTGTCCCCCGCTCACCCCATGTCCCCCCATCTCCCTCGTGTCCCCCCCGTGTCCCCCCGTGTCCCCCGTTCACCCCGTGTCCCCCCATGTCCCCCATGTCCCCTGTCTCCCCCGTGTCCCCCGTGTCCCCCGCTCACCCCGTGTCCCCCCCATGTCCCCCATGTCCCCTGTCTCCCCCGTGTCCCCCCATGTCCCCTGCTCACCCCGTGTCCCCCCATCTCCCTTGTGTCCCCCTGTGTCCCCCCGTGTCCCCCGCTCACCCCGTGTCCCCCGTGTCCCCAGGCCCAGCAGTTCTTCTCGTCCCCGCCGCCAGCCCCGTGGCCCCGGCTGGCCGAGGTGCTGAGCTGGCAGTTCCAGAGCGTGGCCGAGCGCGGCCTCAGCCGGGACAACCTCCTGATGCTGGCCAAGAAACTGCTGGGTGAGGCTGGGGACACGGGGGACATTGGGGACACGGGGGGACACGGGGGGACATGGCTGCACTGTCCCCCTCACCCTGCTCTCGCCTCAAGGCTCGAAGCCGTCCCTGGACAGCGCCGTGGCCTGGCCCAAGTTCTCAAAGGTCAGTAGGGGCTGTCCCCTCTGTCCCCGTGGCCCTGTCCCCTCTGTCCCCCATGTCCCCCCATGTCCCCATGCCCCCATGTCCCCCCATGTCCCCCCCATGTCCCCCCATGTCCCCATGTCCCCCCATGATTCCCCATGTCCCTCCATGTCCCCATGTCCCATGTCCCCCATGTCCCCATGTCCCCATGTCCCCCATGTCCCCCCATGTCCCCCCATGCCCCCCCATGTCCCCATGTCCCCATGTCCCCGTGTCCCCATGCCCCCCCATGTCCCCCCATGTCCCCATGTCCCCCCATGCCCCCATGTCCCCCATGTCCCCCATGTCCCCCCATGCCCCCATGTCCCCCCATGTCCCCCCCATGTCCCCCCATGTCCCCATGTCCCATGTCCCACATGTCCCCATGTCCCCATGTCCCCATGTCCCCCCATGTCCCCCATGTCCCCCGATGTCCCCCATGTCCCCATGTCCCCCATGTCCATGTCCCCATGTCCCCATGTCCCCCCATGTCCCCCCATGTCCCCCCATGTCCCCCCATGTCCCCCCATGTCCCCCATGTCCCCCATGCCCCCATGTCCCCATGTCCCCATGTCCCCCCATGTCCCCATGTCCCCATGTCCCCCCATGTCCCCATGTCCCCCATGTCCCCCCATGTCCCCCCATGTCCCCATGTCCCCATATCCCCATGTCCCTCCATGTCCCCTCCATGTCCCCATGTCCCCATGTCCCCATGTCCCCATGTCCCCCCATGTCCCCCCATGTCCCCATGTCCCCCCATGCCCCATGTCCCCCATGTCCCCCCCATGTCCCCATGTCCCCCCATGTCCCCATGTCCCCATGTCCCCACCATGTCCCCATGTCCCCATGTCCCCATGTCCCATGTCCCCATGTCCCCATGTCCCATGTCCCCACCATGTCCCCATGTCCCCATGTCCCTCCATGTCCCCCCATGTCCCCAGTCCCCATGTCCCCCATGTCCCCCGATGTCCCCCATGTCCCCATGTCCCCCCCATGTCCCCATGTCCCCATGTCCCCCATGTCCCCATGTCCCTCCATGTCCCCATGTCCCCATGTCCCTCCATGTCCCCCCCATGTCCCCATGTCCCATGTCCCCCCATGTATGTCCCCCGATGTCCCCCATGTCCCCATGTCCCCCCATGTCCCCCATGTCCCCCCATGTCCCCATGTCCCCATGTCCCCATGTCCCCCCATGTCCCCCGATGTCCCCCATGTCCCCATGTCCCCCCATGTCCCCCATGTCCCCCCATGTCCCCATGTCCCCATGTCCCCATGTCCCCCCATGTCCCCCCATGTCCCCATGTCCCCCCATGTCCCCCCATGTCCCATGTCCCCATGTCCCATGTCCCCATGTCCCCATGTCCCCCCATGTCCCATGTCCCCATGTCCCCATGTCCCCATGTCCCCATGTCCCCCATGTCCCCCCATGTCCCCATGTCCCCCATGTCCCCATGTCCCCATGTCCCCCATGTCCCCCATGTCCCCATGTCCCCATGTCCCCCATGTCCCCCCATGTCCCCATGTCCCCCATGTCCCCATGTCCCCATGTCCCCCATGTCCCCCATGTCCCCATGTCCCCATGTCCCCATGTCCCCCATGTCCCCCCCATGTCCCCATGTCCCCATGTCCCCATGTCCCCATGTCCCATGTCCCCATGTCCCCATGTCCCCCATGTCCCCATGTCCCCCATGTCCCCATGTCCCCATGTCCCCCATGTCCCCATGTCCCCATGTCCCCATGTCCCCACCATGTCCCCATGCCCCCATGTCCCCATGTCCCATGTCCCCGTGTCCCCATGTCCCCATGTCCCCATGTTCCCCCATGTCCCCCATGTCCCCCCCATGTCCCCCGATGCCCCCCCATGTCCCCATGTCCCCATGTCCCCATGTCCCCCCATGTCCCCATGTCCCCCATGTCCCCATGTCCCCATGTCCCCCCATGTCCCCATGTCCCCCCCATGTCCCCCCATGTCCCATGTCCCCATGTCCCCCATGTCCCCCATGTCCCCATGTCCCATGTCCCCATGTCCCCCCATGTCCCCATGTCCCATGTCCCCATGTCCCCATGTCCCATGTCCCCATGTCCCCATGTCCCCATGTCCCCATGTCCCCATGTCCTCCCTCAGGACGGCCCCTCCGGTTTCTCCTTCTGGGCCTGGCTGGACGGGATCCTGGGGCTGATCCAGGAGCACCTCAAGCAGCTCTGGAAGAACGGGTAGGAGCAGGGCTGGGGAGGGGTCTGGGGGTCCCGGGGGGGGCCGCAGGAGCTGACGGTGCCTCCCCCAGACTCATCCTGGGCTTCGTGAGCCACAAGCAGGCCGAGAAGCTGCTCAAGTCCAGGAGGACGGGGACGTTCCTGCTGCGCTTCAGCGAGAGCGTCCTGGGGGGTGTCACCTTCACGTGGGTGGAGCACCACGAGACAGGTGAGTGACACCCCCGGGACCCCCCCAGGACCCCCCGGGACCCCCCAGGACCCCCCAGCAGTGCAGCAGTGGAAGCCTCAGGAGATGGGATTCTCCAGGTCCATGGTGAGGTTTATCACGCCTGATAAACCTTTGTGCTGAGCAAATTTTGGGGAGACCCTGGAGGTTCAGTTCCACTGTAAGGCACAGAAAATAAACCTCCATTCCCTGGAGTTTAGCAAGCAAGAGGAGAAATTCAGATTCAGGTTAAAAATGGATGAGGATGGTGAAGCTGAATTCAGATTTAGGTTAAAAATGGATGAGAATAGTGAAGCTGACTTTGAATTTAGGATAAAAATGGACGAGAATGGTGAAGCTGAATTGAGTTTTAGGTTAAAAATGGATGAGAATGCTGAAGCTGAATTCAGATTTAGGTTAAAAATGGATGAGAATGCTGAAGCTGGATTGAGTTTTATGTAAAAAATGGCCAAGAATGGTGAAGCTGAATTCAGATTTAGGTTAAAAATGGATGAGATTGGTGAAGCTGAATTCAGATTCAGATTAAAAATGCATGAGAATAGTGAAGCTGAATTCAGATCTAGGTTAAAAATGGATGAGATTGGTGAAGCTGAATTCAGATTTAGGATAAAAATGGATGAGAATGCTGAAGCTGAATTGAGTTTTAGCTTAAAAATGGACAAGAATGATGAAGCTGAATTCAGATTCAAAATGGATGAGAATAGTGAAGCTGAATTCAGATTCAGGTTAAAAATGGACAAGAATGGTGAAGATGAATTCAGATTTAGGTTAAAAATGGACAAGAATGGTGAAGATGAATTCAGATTTAGGTTAAAAATGGACAAGAATGGTGAAGATGAATTCAGATTTAGGATAAAAATGGACGAGAATGCTAAATCTGAATTGAGTTTTATGTAGAAAATGGACGAGAATGGTGAAGCTGAGCCCCATGCCTGGCACAGCTTTGTGGCACACGGTGTCACCCTCCTGCTGACCCCACTGTCCCCCCTGCAGAGTCCCCCACCTTCCACGCCGTGGAACCCTACACAGCCTCGGAGCTGGTGTCGCTGGCCCTGCCCGACATCATCCGTGACTACCACATGAGCCTGGAGGAGAAGAACCCAGAAAACCCCCTCAAGTTCCTGTACCCCAGCACCCCCCGGGACGAGGCTTTCGGGCCCTTCTACAGCCAGAGGCTGGAGGGTATGGCCTGGCACGGCCTGGCACGGCTTGGCACGGCTTGGCACGGTTTGGAACTGAGCCAGGGCAGCGCCTGCCACCCCCCTGAGGCCTCTGTTTGTCCCCAGGGAGCCTGAGTGAGTCCCAGAAGTACCTGAACCGGCGCCTCATCCGCGTGTCCTCCAGGTGAGGGGCTGTGGGGACACCTCTGTGGGACTCTGGGATCCCCCGACCCCCATCCCTGATCCCAATCCCCATCCCCAACCCTGATCCCAATCCCTGACCCTGATCCCTGTCCCTGACCCGATCCCTGATCCCTGACTGACTCCAATCCCTGACCCCCATCCCTGATCCCAATCCCCATCCCCGACCCTGATCCCAATCCTTGACCCCAATCCCAATCCCTGACCCCAGTCCCTGATCCCCATCCTAATCCCTGACCTCAGTCCCAATCCCTGACCCCAATCCCCATCCCCAACCCTGATCCCTGACTCTGACCCCAATCCCTGACCCCAATCCCTGATCCCAATCCCCACCCCTGACCCCAATCCCAGACCCCAATCCCAGTCCCTGATCCCAATCCCAACCTCTGTCCCAAACCCCTGACCCCTGACTCCAATCCCAGACCCCAATCCCTGACCCCACTCCCTGATCCCCATTCTAATCCCTGACCTCAGTCCCAATCTCTGACTCCAGTCCCAATTCCTGATCCCAATCCCTGACCCTGATCCCTGTCCCTGACCCGATCCCTGATCCCTGATCCCTGATTGACTCCAATCCCTGACCCCCGACTGACTCCAATCCCTGACCCCCATCCCTGATCCCAATCCCCATCCCCAACCCTGATCCCAATCCCTGACCCTGATCCCCATCCCTCACCCGATCCCTGATCCCTGACTCTGACCCCAATCCCTGACCCCACTCCCCATCCCTGACCCCAATCCCCAGCCCTGACCCCAATCCCTGACTCCAGTCCCTGACCCCAATCCCAACCCCTGACCCAAACCCCTGACTCCTGGCTCCAATCCCAGACCCCAACCCCTGACCCCAATCCCAACCCCTAAGCCCCATCCCAATCCCTGACCCCAATCCCAATCCCTGACCCCAATCCCTGCCCTGACCCCAATCCCAGTCCCTGACCCCGATCCCTGACCCCAATCCCAATCCCTGACCTCAATCCCAATCCCTGATCCCAATCCCAACCCCTGACCCCAACCCCTGACCCCAACCCCTGACCCCAATCCCTGACCCCAATCCCAGCCCTGACCCCAACCCCTGATCCCCATCCCTGACCCTGACCCAAATCCCTGACTCTGACCCCAATCCCTGACCCCAATCCCCATCCCTGACCCCAATCCCTGACTCCAGTCCCAGTCCCTGACCCCAATCCCAGCTCTGACCCCAACCCCTGACTCCTGGCTCCAATCCCAGACCCCAACCCCTGACCCCAATCCCAACCCCTGACCCCGATCCCAGTCCCTGACCCCAATCCCTGCCCTGACCCCAATCCCTGCCCTGACCCCGATCCCTGACCTCAATCCCAATCCCTGATCCCAATCCCAATCCCAATCCCAACCCCAACCCCTGACCCCAACCCCTGACCCCAATCCCAGCCCTGACCCCAACCCCTGATCCCCATCCCTGACCCTGACCCAAATCCCTGACCCTGATCCCTGACCCCGATCCCCAACCCCAATCCCAATCCCTGACCCCAATCCCCGACCCCAATCCCAATCCCTGACCTCAATCCCAGTCCCTGACCCCAATCCCCGACCCCAATCCCAACCCCTGACCCCAACCCCTGACCCCAACCCCTGTCCCCTGTCTGTCCCCAGGCCCCCCAGCAAGCAGCAGACAGAGGAGGAGCTGGCGGTGGCCACGGAGAACCTGGAGACGCTGCGGCTGCAGCCCCGGGGGCAGGGGACACCGGGGGGCCTGGGGACACCGGGGGGCCTGGGGACACCGCAGGGCCTGGGCACACCGCAGGGCTTGGGGACACCGGGGGGCCTGGGGACACCGGGGGGCCTGGGGACACCGCAGGGCTTGGGGACACCGGGGGGCCTGGGGACACCGGGGGGCCTGGGGACACCGCAGGGCTTGGGGACACTGCAGGGCCTGGGGACACCGGGGGGCCTGGGGACACCGCAGGGCTTGGGGACACCTCAGAGGGTGGCCACGAGCCCAGGGACACCACAGGGGGTGGCCACAAGCCCAGGGACACTGCAGGTCACCCCTGGGACCTTGGGGACACCACAGGTGATAGCCACAAACCAAGGGACACTACAGGTGGTGGCCATGAGCCCAGGGACACTTCAGGTCACTTCTGGGAGCTTGGGGACACTTCAGGGGGTGGCCACTAGCCCAGGGACACTGCAAGGGGTGGCCACAAGCCCAGGGACACTGCAGGTCACTTCTGGGAGCTTGGGGACACCACAGGTGGTGGCCACGAGCCCAGGGACCCTGCAGGTCACGGGCTTGGGGACACTGCACCCACAAAGCCTGGAGCCACCACAGGTGCCATCAGCGGTCCCCAGCATGCAGGGGACACTGCAGGTGACACCAGGGGCTGTGGGGCCCGTGCAGGTGCTGCCTGGGGGGCTGCAGGTGCTGCAGGTGTGCCCAGAGGACCTGGGGACACCGCAGGGGACAGTGGGGACGCTGCAGCTGGGAGCTGCGGAGCCACCACGGGTCCCCGAGGAGCAGGGGACACTGCCAGCCGAGCTGAGGGACCTGGAGCTGCTGCCGGGGGGACAGGACATGCAGGAGCTGCTGCAGGGGAGCCGGGACGTGCAGGAGCTGCTGCTGCAGTCGCTGGAGGGGCTGGAGGCGGCCCCGGGGACCCCGGGGACCCTGGGGACACTGGGGACACTGGGAGTGGCCGAGCTGATGCCCGACGTGGTGGCGACCTTGGAGGAGAGCTTGCAGCTGAGCCCCGGTGAGTGTCGGGGCTGGGGCGGGGACAGAGGTGGCACCTGGGCACTGAGGTGGCACCTGAGCACTGAGCTGTCCCCCATATCACTGAGCGGTCCCCTGGGCACTGCCCTGTCCCTCTGGTCACTGCCCTGTCCCCTGGGCACTCAGCTGTCCCTGGGTCACTGAGCTGTCCCCGGGCACTGCCCTGTCCCCATGTCACCGAGCTGTCCCCTGGTCACTCAGCTGTCCCCTGGGCAGTGCTCGGTCCCTCTGGGCACAGAGCTGTCCCCCAGGTCACCGAGCTGTCCCCCGGGTCACTGCCCTGTCCCCATGTCACCGAGCTGTCCCCATGTCACCGAGCTGTCCCCCGGGTCACTGCCCTGTCCCCATGTCACCGAGCTGTCCCCATGTCACCGAGCTGCCCCCGGGTCACTGCCCTGTCCCCATGTCACTGCCCTGTCCCCATGTCACCGAGCTGTCCCCACGTCACCGAGCTGTCCCCGTCCCCTCGGCAGGCAGCGCTGCTCTCCTGGACCAGCACGATCCGTTCCTGCCGCAGCCCGAGGACTCGGCCGTGCCCTCGGTGCCCTCGCTCTTCACCGACTTCCCCCCGCTGCACATCGACGCCAGCGACTTCCAGTGACCCCTGCCCGGGACCCCTCCCCAGCGACTTCCAGTGACCCCTGCCCGGTCCCTCCGTCCCTGGGACCCCTCCCCAGCCCCTCCCGGGGACCCCTCCCCGGTCCCTTCCCTTCTCTCCCCGATCGCTTCTGGGGACCCTTCCCCGGTCCCTTTCATTCCAGGGACCCCTCCTCAGCCCCTTCCCTTCCAGGGACCCCTTCTGGGGACCCCTCCCTGGTCCCTTCTCTCCCAGGGACCCCTCCCAGGGACCCCTCCCCAGTCCCTTCCTGAGACCCCTCCCTGGTCCCTTCCCTCCCAGGGACCCCTCCCCAGTCCCTTCTGTTCCAGGGACCCCTCCCCAGTCCCTTCCTGGGACCCCTCCCCAGCCCCTTCCCTCCCAGGGACCCCTCCCCGGTCCCTTTCATCCCAGGGACCCCTCCCCTTTTCCCTCCCTGTAAATACCCCCCTCCCCACCCCGCACACCCAGCCGCCTCTCCGATCTCCGCGGGAGCTTTATTAGAAACTCATAAATACCCGAGTTAAATAAAACAGCGGCTGGCGCCATAAATAACCCCTGGGGGAGGGGCAATAAATACGGGGGGCGGGGGTCTCAGGGGGCCGTGTCCGGGGCTCGGGGGCAGTGTCGGGGGTCTCAGGAGGGGTGTCCGGGGGTCGGGGCAGTGTCGGGGCAGGGGGGCGATGTCCGGGGGTCTCATGGGGCGGTGCCGGGGGTCTCAGCGGGCAGTGTCCGGGGTGGGGGCGGTGTCGGGGGTCTCAGGGGGCTGTGTCCGGGGGTCTCAGGGGCGGTGCCGGGGGTCTCAGGGGGCCGTGTCCGGGGTGGGGGCGTTGTCGGGGGTCTCGGCGGTGTCCGGGGGTCTCGGGGGGCGCTGTCGGGGGTCTCAGGGGCGGTGCCGGGGGTCGGGGCAGTGTCGGGGCAGGGGGGCGATGTCCGGGGGTCTCAGCTGGCAGTGTCCGGGGTGGGGGCGCTGTCGGGGGTCTCGGCGGTGTCCGGGGGTCTCGGGGGGCGGTGCCGGGGGTCTCGGCGATGTCCGGGGGTCTCAGGGGCGGTGTCGGGGGTCTCAGGGGCCGTGTCCGGGGTGGGGGCGGTGTCGGGGGTCGGGGCCGTGTCCGGGGGTCTCAGGGGCGGTGCCGGGGGTCTCAGCGGGCAGTGTCCGGGGTGGGGGCGCTGTCGGGGATCTCGGCGGTGTCCGGGGGTCTCGGGGGGCGTTGTCGGGGGTCTCAGGGGCGGTGCCGGGGGTCTCAGGGGCCGTGTCCGGGGGTCTCAGGGGGCGGTCGGGGGTCTCAGCGGGCAGTGTCCGGGGTGGGGGCGCTGTCGGGGGTCTCGGCGGTGTCCGGGGGTCTCGGCGGTGTCCGGGGGTCTCGGCGGTATCCGGGGGTCTCGGCGATGTCCGGGGGTCTCAGCGGGCGCTGTGGCTGAAGACGCGGCCGATGAGCGCGGCGAAGGAGCGCAGGCGGTTCAGGGCCAGGTGTCGCTGCAGCGGCTGCTCCCAGAGCTGGGTGGGCGCCAGGAGGGGCCGGGGGGGGCGGCCCTGCCCGTCCTGGGGGGACACGGGGGTCAGGGGGGCTCGGGGGGGGGCGTGTGGGTCACCCCCGGGGGAGATCTGGGGACAGCGAGGGACACTGAGGGACACTGAGGGACGTTTGGGGACACTGGGGGGACACCGAGGGACAGCAAAGGACACTGAGGGACAGTGAGGGACGTTTGGGGACACTGGGGGACACCGAGGGATAATGAGGGACACTGAGGGACACTGAGAGACATTTGGGACATTGAGGGACATTGAGGGATACTGAGAGACACTGAGGGATCCCGGGGGACACTGAGGGACCTTCAGGGACAGTGGGGGACATTTGGGGACACGGAGGGACACCAAAGGACACTGAGGGAGACTGAGGGACAGGCTGGGACACTGAGGAGACACTGAGAGACACTGAGGGACCCCATGGGACACTGAGGGACATCGGGGGACACTAAGGGACACTGAGGGACACTGAGGGACAGGATGGGACACTGAGGGACCCTCAGGGTCACCAAGAGACACCGAGGGACACCAGGGGACACTGAGGAACAGTGAGGTACACTGAGGGACACCGGGGGACACTGAGGGACAATAAGGGATAGTGTGGGACAATAAGGGACGCTGAGGGACATGGGGGACACTGAGGGGACACTGAGGGACAGGATGGGACACTGAGGGACCCTCAGGGTCACCAAGAGACACCGAGGGACACCAGGGGACACTGAGGAACACTGAGAGACATTGAGGGACCCCGGGGGACACTGAGGGACATTTGGGACACTGAGGGACATTGAGGGACACCAGGGGACACTGAAGGACACTGGGGGACATTTGGGGACACTGGGGGACACTGGGGGACAGTGGGGGACATTTGGGGACACTGAGAGACATTGAGGGACCCTCATGGACACCGGGGAACACCGAGGGACACCGAGGGACACTGGGGGACATTGAGGGACACTGAGACATACCAAAGGACACTGAGGGACACCGAGGGACAATAAGGGACACTATGGGACAATGAGGGTCATTGAGAGACATGGGGGGACACTGAGGGACACCAAAGGACACGAGGAACACACTGGGGGACATTCAGGGACACTGGGGGACACCAGGGGACACTGAGAGATACCAGGGGACACTGAGGGACCTTCAGGGACCCTGGGGGACATTTGGAGACACTGAGAGGACACTGAGGAACATCGGGGGACATCGGGGGACACTGAGGAACAATGAGGGACCCTGAGGGACCATGAGGGACATTGAGGGACACCGAGGGACACGGAGGGACCCTCAGGGACATTGAGGGACATCGGGGGACACCGAGGAACAATGAGGGACCCTGAGGGACACTGAGGGACATTGAGGGACACTGAGGGACAATGAGGGACACCGGGGGACACTGAGGGACACTGGGGGACACTGAGGGACACCGGGGGGCACCGGGGGACACTGAGGAACAGTGAGGGACACTGAGAGACACCGAGGGACACCGGGGGACAGGGTGGGACACTGAGGGACCCTCAGGGACATTGAGGGACATCGGGGGACACCGAGGGACAATGAGGAACACCGAGGGACCCTGAGGAACCCTGAGGGACACTGGTGGACACCGCGGGACAATGAGGGACACTGTGGGACATTGAGGGACACCGGGGGACACCGGGGGCCGCCCCGGCCGCCCCGCAGCCCCGGCGCTCACCGGGACGTGGCGCAGCAGCCGCTCCAGGGCGCTCTGCAGCTGCGGCTGCGGCCGCTCGCGGAAGATGTCGGAGCCCAGCAGGTCCCGGTAGTGCTGCAGCGCCTGCCGGACCCGCTGCAGGCAGCGCTGCGGGCGCGGGGGTCAGCTGGGGGGCGGGACCCCGCCGGGACCCCCCGACCCCCGAGGGCATCCCTGGGACCCCCAGAATCCCTGAGACCCCCTAGGGCATCCCTGAGACCCCGCCGGGAGATCCAAATGCGTCCTTGGGACCCCCGGGACCCCCAGAATCCCTGAGACCCCTCCGGGGGCTCCAAACGCGGCTCTGGGACCCCCGGGACCCCCAGAATCCCTGAGACCCCTCTGGGAGCTCCAAATGCATCCCCGGGACCCCCGGGACCCCCAGAATCCCTGAGACCCCGCCGGGGGCTCCAAACCCGGCCCTGGGACCCCCAGAATCCCTGAGACCCCTCTGGGAGCTCCAAATGCGTCCTTGGGACCCCCGGGACCCCCAGAATCCCTGAGACCCCTCCGGGAGCTCCAAATGCATCCTTGAGATCCCCGGGACCCCCAAGTTCATCCTAAGCGTCCCTGGGACCCCCGCGAACCCCGAGAGCATCCCTGAGACCCCTCCGGGGGCTCCAAATGCATCCCCGGGACCCCCAGAATCCTGGAGACCCCTCTGGGGGCTCCAAATGCATCCCCGGGACCCCCAAGTCCCCCAGAATCCCTGAGACCCCTCCGGGAGATCCAAATGCGTCCTTGGGACCCCCGGGACCCCCAAGTTCATCCTAAGCATCCCTGGGACCCCCGCGACCCCCGAATGCATCCCTGAGACCCCTCCGGGGGCTCCAAACGCGGCTCTGGGACCCCCGGGACCTCCAGAATCCCTGAGACCCCCGAGGGCATCCTTGAGACCCCGCCGGGGGCTCCAAATGCATCCCCGGGACCCCCAGAATCCCTGAGACCCCGCCCGGAGCTTCCAAACGCGTCCTTGGCACCCCCGGGACCCCCAAGTTCATCCTCAGCATCCCTGAGACCCCCAGACATCCCCAGGACCCCCAGAATCCCCGAGACCCCTCTGGGACCTCCAAATGCATCCCCGGGACCCCCAAGACCCCCGAAGGCATCCCCAGGGCCCCCAAGTGCATCCCTGGGACCCCTCTGGGACCCCCAAGTTCATCCTCAGCATCCCTGAGACCCCCAGACATCCCCAGGACCCCCAGGATCCCCGAGACCCCTCTGGGACCTCCAAATGCGTCCTTGGGACCCCCGGGACCCCCAGGATCCCCAAGTTCATTCTCGGTATCCCTGGGACCCCCAGACAGCCTCAGGACCCCCCAGACGAAACGCAGAGCATCCCTGGGACCCCTCTGGGACCCCCCAAGTTCATCTTCAGCATCCCTAGGACCCCCAGACATCTTTGGGACCCCCCCAGACGAACCCCAGAGCATCCCCAGGACCCCCAGACACCCCCGGGACCCCTCTGGGACCCCTCAGGGACCCCCAGCTTCATCCTCACGACCCCCAGGCACCCCCGGGACCCCCCAGACGAACCCCCAAGCATCCCCTGGGACTTCCCAGACACCCCTGGGACCCCCGAGTGCCTCCCCAGGACCCCCAGACACTCCCGGGGACCCCTCTGGGACCCCCAGCTTCATCCCCAGCATTCCTGAGACCCCCCCCAGACACCCCCGGGACCCCTCTGGGACCCTTCAGGGACCCCCAGCTTCATCCCCAGCACCCCTGGGGCCCCCCCCGAGCCCCGCAGCCCCTCTCGGTGATCCCGGCAGCCCCCCCCGGGCCCCCCCGAGCCCCCGGGCCCCCCGGTACCGTGTGGTTGCTCTCCAGGCTCAGGGGGTCGCAGGCGTCGCTGCAGCGGATCCGGGGGGGCCAATTTTGGGGTTCGTCCTCGAGCAGCTGCAGCCCCTCCTGCAGCAGAGATCGGGGCCGCGCCCCCGTGTCCGGTACCGGGGGGGACACCGAGCACCGGGGGCACCGAGCACCGGGGGAGCACCGAGCACCGAACCCCCCCGGGCCCACCCCCGCCGCGATGCCCCCGCGTCTCCCGGTGCCTCCCGAGCTTCCCGGTGCCCCCAGCCGAGCTCCCGGTGCCCGCCGGTGGTGCCCCCCGGTACTCTGGCTGAGCCCCCCCGGTGCCTCCCGAACCCCTCGGTGCTTCCCGAGCTCCAGCTCCCCCCGGCCGAGCCTCCCGGTGCTCTGGCTGAGACTCCCGGTGTTTCCCGAGCCCCCCGGTTCCTCCCGAGACCCCCGATGCTTCTCGAGCCCCCCGGTGCTTCCTAAGCTCCCCGGTTGAGCTCCCGGTCTCCCTGGCGGACCCGCCCGGTCTTCTGGCTGAGCCCCCGGTTCTTCCCGAGCTTCTCGGTGTCCCTGGCGGAGCCCCCGGTGCCTCCCGAACCTCCCGGTGCTTCTCGAGCCCCCCGCTCTCCCTAGCCGAGCCCCCGGTACTCTAGCTGAGCTCCCCGGTGCTTCCCGAGCTCCCCGGTACCCCGGTTGAGCTCCCGGTACTCCGGCTGAGCTCCCGGTGCTTCCTAAACTCCCCGGTACCCCGGCTGAGCTCTCGCTGCCCCCGGCGGAGCTCCCCGGTACTCTGGCTCAGCCCCGCCGTGTTTCCCGTGCCCCGGTGCCTCCCGAGCCCCCCGGTGCCTCCCGAGCCCCCCGCACTCACCAGCACCGGGTGCGGCTCCCTGACCGTCCCCAGCAGCCGCGAGAGCTCCCGGGACAGGACCCTGCAGGCGGCCCAGTCCGGTACCGGTACCGCTGTCTGTCCCGGTGTCTGTCCCGCTGTCTGTCCCGGTGCCTGTCCCGGTGCCGGTGCCGGTGCCGGGGCGGCGGGAGGCGGCGGCAGCAGAGCCAGCAGCAGGCAGAGGCGGAGGCGGCGGAGCGGAGCCATCGCTGCCCGGTCTGTGCCGCCACCGGCGCCGCCACCGGGCTCTTATGGGGCGGCGGCAGGTGGGGAATCCCGGGGCAGGTGCTCCCGCCCCGCCGAAAGCAGAACCGATACCGGGCCGGGGTCCCCGCGCTGCGCCCCGCCGCACCGGGACGGGACGGGACGGGCAGGAAAACCCGGGGCAGTTCCTGGCGGCGCGGGAGGCACCGGGACCGGCACCGGGACAGATACCGGGACAGACACCGGGACAGACACCGGGACAGACACCGGGACCGGCACCGGGACAGGCACCGGGACAGACACCGGGACCGGCACCGGGACAGACACCGGGACAGACACCGGGACAGACACCGGGACAAGCACTGGCACTGGCACTGACACCGACACCGGGGCAATCCCTCGGTTCACTGCTCCCCGGTGCCGCCGTGTCCGAGCCGGTGTCCCCGGTGTTCCCGGTTGTCCCGGGTTGTCCCGGTATTCCCGGTTGTCCCAGTGTTCCCGGTTGTCCCGGTTGTCCCCGGTTGTCCCCGGTATTCCCGGTGTTCCCGGTGTTCCCGGTTGTCCCCGGTTGTCCCCGGTATTCCCGGTGTTCCCGGTTGTCCCCGGTTGTCCCGGTATTCCCGGTATTCCCGGTGTTCCCGGTTGTCCCCGGTTGTCCCGGTATTCCCGGTTGTCCCAGTGTTCCCGGTTGTCCCGGTTGTCCCCGGTATTCCCGGTGTTCCCGGTTGTTCCCGGTTGTCCCCGGTATTCCCGGTGTTCCCGGTTGTCCCCGGTTGTCCCCGGTATTCCCGGTATTCCCGGTGTTCCCGGTTGTCCCCGGTATTCCCGGTGTTCCCGGTTGTTCCCGGTTGTCCCCGGTATTCCCGGTATTCCCGGTATTCCCGGTTGTCCCGGGTCGGACCGGGCCGTGCTGCCGCAATCTTGGCGGCTCCGGCGCTTCCCGCTCCGCCCGCCGGGGCTGCCCCCGGTTTTCCCCGGCACCGGGCGCGCCGCGGGCACCGGGGATGGGCCGGGCACGGGGGGAGCGGGCGGGGACACGGCGGGGACAGCGGGGGACACTGAGAGACACCAAAGGACACTGAGGGACATTTGGGACATGGAGGGACACTGAGGGACATTGAGGGACACTGAGGGACATTTGGGACACCAGCGGACACGATGAGATACCAAGGGACAGAGCGGGACACCTGGGGACACTTGGGGACACTTGGGGACACTTGGGGACACTTGGGGACACTTGGGGACATTTGGGGACACTTGGGGACATTCTGCGGTGCCGTGTGACCCCAGGGGACATTGTGGGACCCCCGTGCACGCTGTGTAGGAATGCCAAGGGACACTTGGCGACACCTGGGGACATTGGGGACCCCGAGGGGTGCCAGGCATGTCCCAAATGTCCCCGCGCTGCTCCGTGACACCCCGCAGGCTCTCGTAGGTGACCGGGGACGCTGCGGGACACCCGTGGGACCCCACAGGCCGCAACCGCCGCGCGGCTCGGCAGCGCCCGGGGCTCCGAGAGGCTCCGAGAGGCTCCGAGAGGCTCCGAGAGGCTCCGAGAGGCTCCCGGTGCTCCCGGTGCTCAAACCGGGGCTCCCCCGCCGCGAACCAGAGGAATACAGCCTTTTTGTCCCGTGCGGCGCCCCGTCCCGCCTCTCCGCTTAGTCCCGCCTCCCTCCAGCGCTGATTGGTCGGCGCCCGGCGCTCCGCGCTGCCATTGGCCGGCGGCGCGGGGCGGGCCCGGTGCACCGGGCACGGGGCGCGGTTGCCGTAGCGACGGCGGGAGCGGCCCCGGCCCGGCCCGGCCGCGGCGGCGCAGCGGGACGAGCCCGGCAGCGCGGCCCCGGCGCGGCTCTGCCCGCGGAGCCTCGGTAACGGCGCGCGGCGGGGGTGGCGGCTCCGGTGCTCGGTGGGAGCGGCCGCTCGGGCCGGGCCCTCCGTGCCCCGCCCCGGGACTGCGGCCGCTGATAGCGGCGGTGCGGGACGGTGTGGGCTGGCGGTGATAAAGGCGGCGGGTGCGGAGCTGGCCCGGAGCCCCGGGGAGGGCGCGGGGCGGGGCCCGGTTTGGCTCCCCGGGAGGCCCCCGGTGCCCCGGGACACTGCCCGGTACCCCCGGGAGGCTGCCTGGTATCCCCGGGAGGCTGCCTGGTATTCCCGGGAGGCTGCCCGGTTCGCCCGGGTGATGCCCGGTGCCCAGGGACGGGGCCCGGTGCTCCCGTTAATCCCGGCTGCCGTCCCCGTCCCTCACCCCCGGGGATCCCGTTAATCCCGGTTGCCGGTCCTGCCTCTCAGCCCCGTTCCTGCCCCTCACTCCCGGTGATTCCCGTTCCTGCCCCTCACTCGCGGTAATCCCGCCGCCGTTCCCCTCCCGTCCCCATTTCCAGCCCCCATCCCCATTTCCATCCCCATTTCCAGCCCCCATCCCAATTTCCAGCCCCCCATTTCCAGCTCCCCTTTTCCATTCCCCCATCCTCGTTTCCATTCCCTATCCCCATTTCCATCCCCATTTCTATCCCCATTTCTATCCCCATTTCCATCCCCATTTCCATCCCCATTTCCATCCCCCCCGTCCCCATTCCCACCCCCATTTCCACCCCCCATCCCCATTTCCATCCCCATCCCCATTTCCACCCCCCATCCCCGTTTCCAGCCCCCAGCCCCATTTCCATCCCCATTTCCATCCCCCATCCCCATTTCCAGCCCCCCATTCCCACCCCCCAGCCCCATTTCCACCCCCCATCCCCATTTCCCCCCCATTTCCATCCCCATTCCCACCCCCCATCCCCATTTCCACCCCCCCATCCCCATTTCCACCCCCCCATCCCCATTTCCACCCCCCATCCCCATTTCCAGCCCCATTTCCACCCCCCCACCCCCATTCCCACCCCCCATCCCCACCCCCCGCCCCTCACCCGGTCCCTCTCCCCCCCAGGCCCCACCATGAACTTCGAGGGTCTCCCCCCCTCGCTGGCCGAGTTCGGTGCCCCCCTGCACGCGGCGCTGGAGCCGGTGCTGGACCCGCACCTGGCGCCGGGGCTGGTGGAGCTGGACCCCGAGGGGGTGGCCCTGGAGGGGCTGCCGGTGCCCGACGCCGTGCCCCTCATGGAGGGCATCTACAGCGAGCTGCACACGGCCGTCTCCGAGGTCGGCGTGCCCGCCGCCGTGGCACACTTCGACCTGCACGAGGAGATGCTGTGGGTCGGCAACCACGGGGTGCGTGGGCAGCGCTGGACGGGGTTTTGAGAGGTTCTGGGGGGTCTGGGGGGGTTTGGGGAGCTCTGGAGAGGGTCTGGAGGGGTTCTGGAGGGGTTGTGAGGAGGTCTGGAGGGGTTCTGGGGAGGTCTGGAGGGGTTCTGGGAGGTTCTGGAGGGGTTGTGAGGAGGTCTGGAGGGGTTCTGGGAGGTTCTGGGAGGTTCTGGAGGGGTTCTGGGAGGTTCTGGAGGGGTTTGGGAAGTTCTGGAGAGGGTCTGGAGGGGTTCTGGGAGGTTCTGGAGGGGTTCTGGGAGGTTCTGGAGGGGTTCTGGGGAGGTCTGGAGGGGTTCTGGGAGGGTCTGGAGGGGTTGTGAGGAGGTCTGGAGGGGTTCTGGGAGGGTCTGGAGGGGTTTGGGAAGTTCTGGAGAGGGTCTGGAGGGGTTCTGGGGAGGTCTGGAGGGGTTCTGGGAGGGTCTGGAGGGGTTCTGGGGAGGTCTGGAGGGGTTCTGGGAGGGTCTGGAGGGGTTTGGGAAGTTCTGGAGAGGGTCTGGAGGGGTTCTGGGGAGCTCTGGAGGGGTTCTGGGGGGGTCTGGAGGGGTTCTGGGAGGTTCTGGAGGGGTTCTGGGAGGGTCTGGAGGGGTTCTGGGAGGGTCTGGAGGGGTTCTGGGAGGGTCTGGAGGGGTTCTGGGGAGGTCTGGAGGGGTTCTGGGGAGGTTCTGGAGGGGTTCTGGGAGGTTCTGGAGGGGTTCTGGGAGGGTCTGGAGGGGTCTGGGAGGGTCTGGAGGGGTTTGGGGAGCTCTGGAGAGGTTTTGGGGAGGTTTTGGGAGGTTCTAGAGATGTTTGGGGAGCTCTGGAGACGTTCTGGAGAGGTTTTGGGGACCTCTGGAGGGGTTCTGCGAGGTTCTGGGGAGCTCTGGAGAGGGTCTGAGGAGGTTCTGGAGGGGTTTGGGGAGGTCTGGAGAGGTTCTGGAGGGGCTCTGGGAGGTTCTGGGAGCCTGGAGGGGTTTGGGGAGCTCTGTAGGGGTTCTGGAGAGGTCTTGGGAAGCTCTGGAGAGGTTTTGAGATGTTCTGGGAGGTTCTGGGGAGGTTCTGGAGGGGTTTGGGGAGCTCTGGAGAGGGTCTGGAGGGGTTCTGGGAGGGTGTGGGGAGGTTCTGGAGGGGTTCTGGGAGGGTCTGGAGGGGTTCTGGGAGGGTCTGGAGGGGTTTGGGGAGCTCTGGAGAGGTTTTGGGGAGGTTCTGGGGAGCTCTGGAGAGGTTTTGGGGAGGTTCTGGGGAGGTCTGGAGAGGTTTTGGGTGGTTCTAGAGATGTTTGGGGAGCTCTGGAGATGTTTTGGAGAGGTTTTGGGGAGCTCTGGAGAGGTTTGGGGAGCTCTGGAGGGGTTCTGGGAGGTTCTGGGGAGGTTCTGGAGGGATTTGGGGAGCTCTGGAGAGGTTTGGGGAGCTCTGGAGAGGTTTTGTGGCGCTCTGGAGAGCATCTGCAGGGGTTCGGGGGGGGTTCTGGAGAGGTTTGGGGAGCTCTGGAGAGCGTCTGCAGGGGTTCTGGGGGGGTTCTGGGAGGTTCTGGAGGGGTTCAAGGAGCTCTGGAGAGGGTCTGGAGGTCTTCTGGGAGGTTCTGGGGAGGTCTGGAGAGGTTTTGTGAGGTTCTGAAGGGATTTGGGGAGCTCAGGAGGTTTTGGGAGGTTCTGGAGAGGTTTTGGGGAGATCTAAGGAGATTTTGGGAAACTTTGAAGAGGTTTTGGGAGGTTCTGGGGAGGTTTTGAGAAGCTCTGGAGAGGTTTTGGGAGGTTCTGGGGAGGGTCTGGAGGAGTTCTGGGAAGGTTTTGGAGAGGCTTTGGAAAGCTGTGGGAAGCTCTGGAGAGGTTTTAGGAAGGTCTGGAGAGGTTTTGAGGAGGTTTTGGGAAGATCTGGGAAGGTTTTGAGAAGTTGTGGAGAGGTTTTGGAAGATCTGGAAAGGTTTTGGGAAGCTCTGGGGAGGTTTGGAAGCTCTGGAGAGGTTTTGGGAAGCTCTGGGGAGGTTTGGGAAGCTCTGGAGAGGTTTTGGGAGGTTCTGGAGAGGTTTTGGGAAGCTCTGGGGAGGTTTGGGAAGCTCTGGAGAGGTTTTGGGAGGTTCTGGAGAGTTTTTGGGGAGATCTAATGAGGTCTTGGGAAGCTCTGGGAAGGTTTTGGGGTTCAGTGGAGTCGTGGGATGGAAAGGGAGAGGAAAACTCATCCAGTGATGCCTGGAGAGGCTCCCTAGAACAGAGACCAGCCAGAGCTGAAGAATAAAGGAAATGATTTCTTGAAAAACCTTCAAAGGTGCACCTTGGGCAGAGCAGGAGCTCGCAGAACCCACACCCAGGGGGGATAAAACCCACGAGGTTTTCAGCCAGATAAAAGTTTGGTTTATTTGCATATCAGACTTTAATTGTCCAATTAGAGCTTGAGGTAATTCAGTCACATTCCCCCGGTTTGCTCCCCACAATTCCCTTTTTGTTTGCGTTTTTCAGGGCCTGAGACAATCAGGTGTCCTTGAGTTTGAGGCTGAGAGAGGAATTGTTTTGTCTGGGTAAAAGAGCAGCTGACAGGCTGTGGGGTTTTGGGGTTACACCCTAAAGCAGTCACCGAGCTGGAAATTAAAAACCTCAAACTTGAGTTTGAGTTAAAACCCAAAATTAATGTCCCTGTTCTGTGGCCTCCCACCAGCCCAGGTTATGGGGTTAATGGGGTTAATGGGGTTGTGGGGTTATGGGTTATAGGAAAACCCCCATAATCTGGAAAAATCTAACACATAACCTAGGTTTATGGGGTTATGGGGTTAATGGGGTTATGGGTTATGGGGTTATGGGTTGTGGGGTTATGGGTTATAGGAAAACCCCCATAATCTGGAAAAATCTAACACATAACCTAGGTTTATGGGGTTATGGGGTTAATGGAGTTATGGGGTTATGGGGTTATGGGTTGTGGGGTTAATGGGTTATAGGAAAACCCCCATAACCTGGAAAAGTCTAACCCATAACCTGGGGTTATGGGGTTATGGGGTTAATGGGGTTGTGGGGTTATGGGGTTATGGGTTGTGGGGTTATGGGTTATAGGAAAACCCCCATAACCTGGAAAAGTCTAACCCATAACCTGGGGTTATGGGGTTATGGGGTTAATGGGGTTGTGGGGTTATGGGGTTATGGGTTGTGGGGTTATGGGTTGTGGGGTTATGGGTTGTGGGGTTAATGGGTTATAGGAAAACCCCCATAACCTAGAAAAGCCTAACCCATAACCTGGGGTTATGGGGTTAATGGGGTTGTGGGGTTATGGGGTTATGGGTTGTGGGGTTAATGGGTTATAGGAAAACCCCCATAATGTGGAAAAGTCTAACCCATAACTTGGGGTTATGGGGTTAATGGAGTTATGGGGTTATGGGTTACAGGAAAACCCCCATAACCTGGAAAAGCCTATCCCATAATCTGGGGTTATAGAGTTAATGGGTTAATGGGGTTAATGGGATTATGGGGTTATGGGTTATAGGAAAACCCCCACAACCTGGAAAAGTCTATCCCATAACCTGGGGTAATGGGGTTAGTGGGGTTGTGGGGTTAATGGGGCTATAGGGTTATGGGTTATGGAAAACCCCCATAACCTGTAAAAGCCTCCCCTAACTATAATGTAGGCTAATGGGGTTATGGGGTAATGAGTCATGGGAAAACCCCCATAACCTGGAAAAGCCTAACCCATAACCTGGGGTTATGGGATTAATGGGGTTATGGGGTAATGGGTTATAGGAAAACCCCCATAACCAGGATCTGGCAGAGGACAAAGTGACACTCAGCTGTGTCACACCCACCGGGACATGGGGTTGGGACACCTCTGTCCCCTCTCCTTTCAGGGCAGAGGGGACGTGTTGGGATTTTTTATTTATGCAGGGAAAAGCCTGAGCTGCCTTCCCTGGCTTGGAGCACCCAGGAGTGCCAGGAGTGCCCCCAAACCTGGAAAATCTGGGATTTTGCAGAGGACAAAGCGAGGCTCAGCTGTGTCACACCCACCAGGACATGGGGTTGGGACACTTCTGTCCCCTCTCAGGGCAGAGGGGACGTGTTGGGATTTTTTATTTATGCAGCCTGAGCTGCCTTCCCTGGTTTGGAGCACCCAGGAGTGCCCCCATAACCTGGAAAATCCGGGATTTTGCAGAGGATAAAGCAACACTCATCTGTGTCACACCCACCAGGACATGGGGTTGTGACACCTCTGTCCCCTCTCCTTTCAGGGCAGCGAGGACATGTTGGGATTTTTTATTTATCCAGGGAAAAGCCTGAGCTGCCTTCCCTGGTTTGGAGCACCCAGGAGTGCCCCCATAACCTGGAAAATCCGGGATTTTGCAGAGGATAAAGCAACACTCATCTGTGTCACACCCACTGGGGCATGGGGTTGTGACACCTCTGTCCCCTCTCAGGGCAGAGGGGACGTGTTGGGATTTTTTATTTATCCAGCCTGAGCTGCCTTCCCTGGCTTGGAGCCCCCAGGAGTGCCAGGAATGCCCCCAAACCCGGAAAATCCGGGATCTGGCAGGGGACAAAGTGACACTCAGCTGTGTCACACCCACCAGGACATGGGGTTGTGACACCTCTGTCCCCTCTCAGGGCAGAGGGGACGTGTTGGGATTTTTTATTTATCCAGGGAAAAGCCTGAGCTGGCTTGGAGCACCCAGGAATGCCCCCATAACCTGGAAAATCCAGGATTTTGCAGAGGATAAAGCAACACTCATCTGTGTCACACCCACAGGGACATGGGGTTGTGACATCCCTGTCCCCTCTCCTTTCAGGGCCATGCCACCTCCTTCTTCGGGCCCACGCTGGAGCGCTACTCCTCCTTCCAGGTGAACAGCAGCGATGACATCCGCCAGATCCAGAGCCTGGAGAACGGCGTCCTCTTCCTCACCAAAACCAACCTCAAGTACATGTCCCGGGGCGGCCTCATCATTTTCGACTACCTGTGAGTGCTCCTGGCCCCTCCAGCCCCTCCCTGCTCCCTCCAGGGGCTGGGCAGGGTCTCACGGGTCTCTGGGGTATCAGGGGTCTCAGAGGTATCAGGTGTGTCAGGGATCTCAGGAGTCTCAGGGGTCTCAAGGGTCCCTAGGGTTTCAGGGGTCTCTGGGGTGTCAGGGGTCTCTGGGGTCTCAAGGGTCACAGAGGTGTCAGGTGTGTCAGGGGGCTCAGGAGCCTCAGGGGTCCCTAGGGTCTCAGGGTCTCAGGGGTCTCAGGTGTGTCAGGAGCCTCAGGGGTGTCAGGGGTCCCAGGGGTCTCTGGAGTCTCAGGTGTGTCAGGGGTCTCTGGGGTGTCAGGGGTCTCTGGGGTCTCGGGTTTCAGGGGTCTCAGAGGTCTCTGGAGTCTCAGGGGTCTCAGGTGTATCAGGGGTCTCAGGTCTGTCAGGAGTCTCAGGGGTCTCAGGGGTCCCTAGGGTCTCAGGTGTGTCAGGGGTCTCTGGGGTGTCAGGGGTCTGAGGGGTCTCAGGGGTCTCTGGAGTCTCAGGTGTGTCAGGGGTCTCTGGGGTGTCAGGATTCTCAGAGGTGTCAGGTGTGTCAGGGGTCTCAGGAGTCTCAGGGGTCCCTAGGGTCTCAGGGGTTTCAGGGGTCTCTGGAGTCTCAGGGGCATCAGGGGTTTCAGGGGTCTCTGGGGTGTCAGGGGTCTCAGGTGTGTAGGGGTCTCAGGGATCTCAGGGATCTCAGGGGTTTCAGGGGTCTCTGGGGTCTCAGGGCTGTCAGGTGTGTCAAGGGTCTCTAAGGTGGCAGGGGTCTCAGGGGTGGCAGGAGCCTCAGGGCAGGCAGAGCACTCAGGTGTGTCAGGGGTCTCGGGAGTCTCAGGAGTCTCAGGGATCTCTGGTGTGCCAGGGGTCTCAGGGGTCTCTAGGGTCACAGGGGTGTCAGGGGTCTCTGAAGTCTCGGGGATGTCAGGAGTCTCAGGGATTTCAGGGGTCTCAGAGGTCTCAGGAGTCTCAGGGGTCTCAGATGTGTCAGGGGTCTCTGGGGTTTCAGGGGTCTCAGGGGTCTCAGATGTGTCAGGGGTCTCTGGGGTCTCAGGGGTCTCAGGTGTGCCAGGGGTCTCTGGGGTTTCAGGGGTCTCAGGGGTCTCAGATGTGTCAGGGGTCTCTGGGGTCTCAGGGGTCTCAGGTGTGCCAGGGGTCTCTGGGGTTTCAGGGGTCTCAGGGGTCTCAGATGTGTCAGGGGTCTCTGGGGTTTCAGGGGTCTCAGATGTGTCAGGGGTCTCTGGGGTTTCAGGGGTCTCAGGGGTCTCAGGTGTGCCAGGGGTCTCTGGGGTTTCAGGGGTGGCAGGAGCCTCAGGTGTGTCAGGGGTCTCTAAGGTGGCAGGGGTCTCAGGGGTGGCAGGAGCCTTAGGGGTGTCAGAGCACTCAGGTGTCTCAGGGGTCTCGGGAGTCTCAGGGGTCTCAGGGATCTCTGGTGTGTCAGGGGTCTCAGGGGTGTCAGAGGACTCTGGGATCTCAGGGGTCTCTGGGGTCTCTAGGGTCACAAGGGTGTCAGGTGTGTCAGGAGCCTCAGGGATTTCAGGGATCTCAGGGGTGTCAGGGGTCTCTGGGATCTCAGGACTCTCAGGACTCTCAGGGGTCTCAGGGTGTCCTGCCTGTCCCCCAGCATGGATGAGTCCGAGGACATGCACAGCCTCCTGCTGACAGACAACAACACCCTGCTGGTGGCCGGGCTGCAGAACCACGTCCTGGAGGTGGACCTCAACACCGTGCAGGAGACACAGAAGGTGTGGCAGGGCCGGGGGCTGCTCCCTGGAGCTTTGCTCTGGGAGTCCTCCCTGCTCTTCCCTGCCCATCCCTGCTCATCCCTGCTCATCTCTGCTCATATCTGCTCTTCCTTGGTCATCTCTGCTCTTCCCTGGTCATCCCTGCTCTCATCCCTGCCCATCCCTGCCCATCCCTGCCCATCCCTGTCCATCCCTGCCCATCCCTGCTCATCCCTGTCCATCCCTGTCCATCCCTGCTCCCATCCCCGCCCATCCCTCTCCATCCCTGTCCATCCCTGCCCATCCCTGCTCCCATCCCTGCCCATCCCTGCCCATCCCTGTCCATCCCTGCCCATCCCTGTCCATCCCTGCCCATCCCTGCCCATCCCTGTCCATCCCTGCCCATCCCTGTCCATCCCTGCCCATCCCTGCCCATCCCTGCCCATCCCTGCCCATCCCTGCCCATCCCTGCTCCCATCCCTGCCCATCCCTGTCCATCCCTGCTCCCATCCCTGCCCATCCCTGCCCATCCCTGCCCATCCCTGCCCATCCCTGCTCTTTGCTCATCCCCACTCTCCCCACCTCTCTCCCAGTACACCGTGGAGGTGCCCGGCATCACCATCATGAGGCAATCCAACCGCTTCTTCTTCTGCGGCCACACCTCGGGCAAGGTAACCCGGCTGAAGTGAGGGAAATCCCAGGATCTGAGCTCTTCCCACACCTCCAGAGCCTGGGTGACCACAGCAGGACGTCCCCTCACAGGTGTCCCTGCGTGACCTGCGCACCTTCGTGGTGGAGCACGAGTTTGACGCCCACTCCGGCAGCCTGTCGGACTTTGACGTGCACGGCAACCTGCTGGTGACCTGTGGCTTCTCCAGCCGCATGAATGGCCTGGCCTGTGACCGCTTCCTCAAGGTCTACGACCTGAGGATGATGAGGGCCACCACGCCCCTGCAGGTCCACATCGACCCCTTCTTCCTCCGCTTCATCCCCACCTACACGTCGCGCCTGGCCATCATCTCCCAGACAGGTGCGGTCACGCTGTGGGTGACGCTTCTATCAAGATTTAAAAATTCTCTGCAGTTCCATTTCCCTCATCTGGGGATGGCCGTGGTGTCCTCAAGTTCAGGGTTGGATCCTGTGGGATTCAGGCTGGAGCAGAGGAGGATGAGGGGAGAGCTCACAAATTCCTCGCTTTGCTCTCTGGGGTGGTGACCCAAGGGAATGGCTGGGGATGTTTAGGTGGGATTTTGGGAAAAGGTTCTTCCTCCAGAGGGTGGTTGGGCACTGAACAGGCTCTTGGTCATGGTCCCAAGGCTGCCAGAGCTCCAGGAGTGTTTGGGCAGCGCTCTCAGGCACAGGGTGGGATTTTGGAGTGTCCTCTGCAAGGACAGGAGTTGGACTTCCATCCTTGTGGGTCTCTTGCAGCTCAGGTTATTCCATGATTCCAGAGACCAGAGAGTGTTTGGACAATGCTCTCAAGTCCTTAACGCTCTCAGGTGTTGGGATTTGGGGATTTGAGGAGTTTTTGGGGTTGTCCTGTGCAAGGACAGGAGCTGGACTCGAGGATCCTTGTGAGTTCTTTTCAGCTCAGGATATTCCATGATTCTGGAGATCCTGGAGTCTTTGGACAATGCTCTCAGGTGTTGGGATTTGGGGACTGGAGAACTTTTGGGCTTGTCCTGTGCAAGGACAGGAGTTGGACTCGGTGATCCTTGTGAGTTCCTTTCAGCTCAGGATTTTCCACAATTCCAGAGACCAGGGAGTGCTTGGACAACGCTCTCAGGTGTTGGGATTTGGGGATTTGAGGAACTTTTGGGCTGCAAGGACAGGAGTTGGACTCGATCCTTGTGAGTTCCTTTCAGCTCAGGATTTTCCACAATTCCAGAGACCAGGGAGTCTTTGGACAACGCTCTCAGGTGTTGGGATTTGGGGATTTGAGGAGTTTTTGGGGTTGTCCTGTGCAAGGACAGGAGCTGGACTCGAGGATCCTTGTGAGTTCTTTTCAGCTCAGGATATTCCATGATTCTGGAGATCCTGGAGTCTTTGGACAACGCTCTCAGGTGTTGGGATTTGAGGAACTTTTGGGCTTATCCTGTGCAAGGACAGGAGTTGGACTCGAGGATCCTTGTGCGTTCCTTTCAACTCAGGATTTTCCACAATTCCAGAGACCAGGGAGTCTTTGGACAACGCTCTCAGGTGTTGGGATTTGGGGATTTGAGGAACTTTTGGGCTGCAAGGACAGGAATTGGACTCAATGATCCTTGTGCGTTCCTTTCAGCTCAGGATTTTCCACAATTCCAGAGGCCAGGGATTGCTTGGACAATGTTCTCAGGTGTTGGGATTTGAGGAACTTTTGGGCTTGTCCTGTGCAAGGACAGGAGTTGGACTCGAGGATCCTTGTGAGTTCCTTTTGGTTTAGGATTTTCCACAATTCCAGAGACCAGGGAGTGCTTGTACAACGCTCTCAGGTGTTGGGATTTGGGGACTGGAGAACTTTTGGGCTTATCCTCCACAGGACCAGGAGCAGGACTTTGATCCTTGTGCCTCCCTTCCCACTCAGGACACTCCACAATGCTCATCCAAGTGCTGCTATCCCCTTCCAGCGGCGTGCCTGACTCCCACCCACACTTCCCCATTTTCACTGCCCCATTTCCCCCCCGCCACCAGGCCAGTGCCAGTTCTGCGAGCCCACCGGGCTGGCCAACCCCGCCGACATCTTCCACGTCAACACCGTGGGGCCGCTCATCATGACCTTCGACGTGTCGGCCAGCAAGCAGGCGCTGGCCTTCGGCGACTCCGAGGGCTGCGTCCACCTCTGGGCCGACTCCCCCGAGGTCACCTTCAACGCCTACTCCCGCGAGACCGATTTTGCCCTGCCCTGCATGGTGGACACGCTGCCACAGCTGGATTGGAACCAGGACCTGGTGCCTCTGTCGCTGATCCCGGTGCCGCTGACCAGCGACACGCTGCTCTCCGACTGGCCGGCCGCCAACTCCGCGCCGGCGCCGCGGTAATCCCCAAATTCCTGCTGGAAGGGGTTCTGGTAGAGTTCTTCTCTTTCCTCGTGGCTGGAGGGGCTGGCTAGAGCAGAGGATAGAGGGATTAAATGCAATTAAAAGTAGGTTTTTATGGAAGGGCTTCGATAGGTGCACCTTGGGTAGTTAAAGCCTCCCAGAGGTTACACCCGAGATGTTGGTTGTGAGTTTTTCACACTTATAAGTTTGGTGTATTTACATATCAGGGGTTAATCCTCCAATTACAGCTTCAGGTAATGGAGTTATTCACTCCAGTTACAGCCTCAGGTAATGGAGTTTACTCCAATTACAGCTTCAGGTAATGGAGTTATTCACTCCAGTTCCAGCCTCAGGTAATGGAGTTACTCACTCCAGTTCCAGCCTCAGGTAATGGAGTTACTCACTCCAGTTCCAGCCTCAGGTAATGGAGTTATTCACTCCAATTACAGCCTCAGGTAATGGAGTTATTCACTCCAGTTACAGCCTCAGGTAATGGAGTTATTCACTCCAATTACAGCCTCAGGTAATGGAGTTACTCACTCCAGTTACAGCCTCAGGTAATGGAGTTATTCACTCCAGTTACAGCCTCAGGTAATGGAGTTACTCACTCCAGTTACAGCCTCGGGTAATGGAGTTTACTCCAATTACAGCCTCAGGTAATGGAGTTACTCACTCCAGTTACAGCCTCGGGTAATGGAGTTACTCACTCCAGTTACAGCCTCAGGTAATGGAGTTATTCACTCCAATTACAGCCTCAGGTAATGGAGTTTACTCCAGTTACAGCCTCAGGTAATGGAGTTTACTCCAGTTACAGCCTCAGGTAATGGAGTTACTCACTCCAGTTACAGCCTCAGGTAATGGAGTTACTCACTCCAGTTACAGCCTCAGGTAATGGAGTTATTCACTCCAATTACAGCCTCAGGTAATGGAGTTTACTCCAGTTACAGCCTCGGGTAATGGAGTTTACTCCAATTACAGCCTCAGGTAATGGAGTTACTCACTCCAGTTACAGCCTCAGGTAATGGAGTTACTCACTCCAGTTACAGCCTCAGGTAATGGAGTTTACTCCAATTACAGCCTCAGGTAATGGAGTTATTCACTCCAATTACAGCCTCAGGTAATGGAGTTACTCACTCCAGTTACAGCCTCAGGTAATGGAGTTATTCACTCCAGTTACAGCCTCAGGTAATGGAGTTATTCACTCCAATTACAGCCTCAGGTAATGGAGTTACTCACTCCAGTTACAGCCTCAGGTAATGGAGTTTACTCCAATTACAGCCTGTTATTTATTATTTAGTTATTATTACTATATTGTTAGTTATTATTTACTCCAAGTTTGCCCCCCTAAATTCAGTTGTTTCCATCTCTAGCAGCTTGAGTCAGGTGTCCTTGAGTTTCGGAGAGGAATTGTTTTATTTAAATAAAATGGGAGAACAGCAGCTGACAGGCTGTGGAGTTGCAGAGTTATACCATAAAGCACTACAAGACCTGAAAAATATAAAAGCTAAATCCTAAAGCATCATTCCTGCTTACCTGTGAAACACCAGACGAGTTTCCTGCAGTGGAGGTGTGAGGATGGTGGGACATGGTCCCAACTCCCTCCCACTCCCAGTGGGATCCTGCCCATGGGGAATCTCCTTTTCCCTCTTCCTAACACCCCCCCATGCTCAGCGTCCCTTGTTGGGATGGAAAATGAACCTGGGGAGGGGGGAACACTCAGGACCACCCTCAGGGTGGGTCCCTGAGCCCCCCCAGGGTGGGTGGGAGGTGCTGCTCTGAGCCAGGGGGTGTTTCCAGGCGAGCCCCCCCGGTGGATCCCGAGATCCTGCGCACCATGAAGAAGGTGGGGTTCATCGGCTACGCCCCAAACCCCAGGACCAAGCTCCGTAACCAGGTACCCACTGCCAGCAGGGGATTTTGGGAGGGTGGAGCTCTGCAGCCTGGGAGGGGATGGAGCTCTCTGCGTGCTGAGGGATCCCCGAGGTTTCGGGGCAAAAGGTGGAATCCCATCCCGTTCCCTTGGTGGAGTTTGGAGGTGGCAGCTCCTCCTGAGCAGGGAAAGGGATGGAGTTTTCCCAGTTCCATCCCTCCGTGGCTCTGAGGGCAGGGGAGGTCTGAGCTGTTGGGAGGTTCATGGCACGTCCCTCAGCCTTGGGAAAACACTGCCCTGTGCTTTCCCACAGTGACAAATCCCTGCGAGCAGGAAGGTGTGGAGGCCTCGTGCAGGTCCAGGGAGGGCCCCACTCTGCTCTGGTGGATCCCTTTGCTCATTCAGGGAGGCAGGAAAGCCCGGGAGTTGCTTGTGGGGTTTCTCCCCACCTCAGGGCTCAGCTGCTCACCCCTTCTCTCTCCCTGCTCCAAGATTCCTTATAGGTTAAAGGAGATGGACAACGAGTTTGACAACTTCAGCCAAGTCCCCGAGTCCCCCATCGGGCGTGAGGAGGAGCCACATCTCTACAGGGTGGCCAAGAAGTACAGGAAGGTGGTGGCCTTGGGGGGCTGCTGGGGGCACGGTGGGGAAAAGTCTCCATGGGGTGAGGTGTTTGTTTCACTTGTCACATCTCTGCTCAGGTCACCATCAAATACTCCAAGCTGGGGCTGGAGGATTTTGACTTCAAGCATTACAACAAGACGCTGTTTGCGGGGCTGGAGCCTCACATTCCCAACGCTTACTGCAACTGCATGATCCAGGTGGGAGCTGCCCCAGGCCCACCCAGACCCCCGTGGCCTCCCCAAAGCCCCCCTGACTGCTGGCTCTCTCCCAGGTGCTCTATTTCCTGGAGCCAGTTCGCTGCCTGGTCCAGAACCACCTGTGCCAGAAGGAATTCTGCCTGGGCTGCGAGCTGGGCTTGCTCTTCCACATGCTGGACCTGTCCCGAGGAGACCCCTGCCAGGTCTGTGCTGGGCTGGGCTGCCCAGGGCGTGGCAGAGGAACGGGAGTGGTGCTGGGCAGGCTGATGGAAACTCCTGTCACTCGGCCTTGGTGACATTGCTCTTGCCCCATGCCCAGGGAAGCAATTTCCTGCGGGCTTTCCGCACGATCCCGGAGGCGTCGGCGCTGGGCTTGATCCTGGCAGACTCAGATGAAGCCACGGGGAAGGTGAACCTGGGGAGGCTGATTCAGAGCTGGAACCGTTTCATCCTGACTCAGCTGCACCAGGAAACCCAGGAGCAGGAGGGACCCCAGGCCTACCGGGGGGCTGGCAGCAGGTGAGGCCCTGGCATGGGGATGGCACAGGGAATGAGCAGGCTGGGGAGGGGGACTGCTCACCAGAGACCCCACCCATCCCTCAGGAAGTTTTTTTGCCACTCATGCCTTGAGGGATCCATGGGAACTGCAGTTCTCCACATATTTGAACCCTGTGCCCCCCTAAAACCTGTTTGGAGGCGTGAGGCTTTACAGAGGGGCTTGGAAGGTTGGGACTGCTCAGGTGGCCGATTCCCCGAAATCTGCTGGAATCTGGGAGCTGTGGGCCCTCAGCTTAGGGATCCCTGCTGATCCCAGTGCTGTTTTTCCAGCAGCTTTGGCTCCTCGGGGGACTCTGTGATCGGGCAGCTCTTCAGTTGTGAGATGGAGAACTGCAGCATGTGCCGCTGTGGGAAGGAGACTGTCCGTGTGTCCTCCACGCTGCTCTTCACCCTCTCCTACCCCGACAGCACCGGTAACAGCAGGGCCCAGCCCCCTCAGCTGGGTGGGGTTTGTTTTCCAGGATTTTTCCAGCTGGAACACAGCCACAGCCAGGAGCTGCCTCAGCTCCAGGAATGGGTTTCCAACCAGCCGAGCTTTTGGCTTCCGAAAGACACTTTTGGGGCTTGACCTTCTGGCTGGTGGTTAAGAGGAAAACCCCAGAGGTTTGGCTGAGCTCAGCTGGTCAAGGTTTGTGTGCTGGAGAGGTGACGTTATTCTCCTTTCTCCCTCCAGAAAAACCAGCCAAGGATTACGAGTTCGCCCAAATTTTAAAGCGTAGCATCTGCTTGGAGCAGAACACCCAGGCCTGGTGTGAGAACTGTGAGAAATACCAGCCCACGGTGAGCCTGGCACGGGGGGCACGGGCACGAGGGGCTGTGGGACACGGGCATGAAGGGGGCAGTTTCTCCCTGAGTCACCGGGGAACTCATCCTGAGCGGATTCCCTGGGAGATTCGGTTCCTGGCCCGGCTGGCAGCCGTGGGGTATTTCCTGGGCTCTGTGAATTCCTCTCGCAGGGGCAAGGATTCAGCAGGGAGAAACAACCCCCCAGGAGCTGCTGGAGCAGCTCTGGTGTCCTGGAAGTGCCCCCAGGACTGCAGCCAGGCAGGGGAGGAAGCACTGCGGGCCAAGGCGGTGGCAGATGTCCCAAATCCTGCTCGGATGTCCCAAATCCCTCTCCAGGGCTCTCATTCCCACCTCCAACTCTCCCTGCAGGTGCAGACCAGGAACATCCGCTGCCTGCCAGACGTGCTGGTCATTAACTGTGAGGTGAACAGCTCCAAGGAGGCAGATTTCTGGAAGACCCAGGCTGAGGTGGGGCAGACACGCCGGGCACGCGGGGGTTGCGGTGCCCGGCCCCGCCGAGGTTTTCACTCTGCCCTCGCTGTCTCTGGCCTCTCTCCCTCCACCCGAGGACCTGGTGCAGTTGGGTCGTGCCTGGGGCACGGTCTGTGCCTTTGGAGTTGGAAAACACGAGATCTCCAGGCGTGGCAGAGCTGAAGGGACTGCAGGAGTGACTTTGTCCTTCCCCCACCCCCCCCGGGAGCACCTTGGGTTTCCCTTGCTTTTTCCTTGTCACCGATTTTCTATCCCTGTGTTTTCCCTGCTCCTGGCCTGGCTGTCACCCACGTGTCCCCAGGGCTGGCCTGTCACCGTGTGCTGACACTTGCCTGTGTTTCGTTGCCAGTATTCCTTTCAGAAAGCCATGATGAAGAGAGGAGGCTTTGACATCACCAAGGGAAAGGAGATCTCTCTTGGAGACTGGTAGGTGACCACTCAGGAGGAATTTCTTCATGGAAAGAGTTTGGACGTGCCCAGGGAGTCACCATCCCTGGAGGTGGCCCAGGAATGAGTGGATGTGGCACTCTGGTCTGGGTGATTGACCAGAGGTTGGACTTGATGACCTTGGAAAGCTTTTCCAACCTCAAGGATTCTGGGATTCTGTTCCTGGGCCGGCAGCTCTGAGCAGTGACACCTCCTGGGTGATTCTCTGGGCTATTTCTCATGTAAATAATGTTGATTTGATAACCTGCGTGTCTGAGGCTGCACCACATCCCCTTTGTCACCCACCTCGTGCCCCTTTTGTAACTGACAAAAGCCCCAAAACCACATTGGCTCAGCACCTCTCCCAGAGTCCTGCTCCAGGCAGCTCCAGCTTCCCACAGAAATTTCAGGAATCAGCTGGGTGGGAGTCCTGGCCTGGGTGACATCTCCCTCCAGCTCAGCTTTCCATGATTCCCCGTGCAGGAAGGATCTGGGGAACCCCGACACGGGGCATTCGTATCCTTCCGTGGAGGAACTGAAGAACATTTGGATCCCTCACGCCATCAAGATGAGGTTGACCAAGAGCAAAGAGCTCGACGTGAGCAACTGGAGCGAGAGCGACGAGGTAAAGTGCCAGAATCACCGTGGGTGAGGTGACAGAATCACTGTGGGTGAGGTGACAGAGTCACCGTGGGTGAAGTCACAGAATCGCCGCGGGTGAAGTGACAGAGGCACGTGGGGCTGTGGGAGCAGAGCTGCCTCAGAACCACTTTCTGCTGAGAGATGATGAGGAGATAACTCAGGGGAGCACGGAAATATCCGGGCTGGTGCTTTGGGGGCTCGGACATTCCCGGTTCCTCCCACAGCTGAGCCCAACAGACGACCCCGAGTCCGTGTACATCTACGACCTCATGGCCACCGTTGTCCACATCCTGGATCCCCGCACGGGGGGCAGCCTGGTGGGGCACATCAAGGTGGGAGAGACCTACCACCAGCGGAAGGAGGTGAGACCCTGCAGGACCCCCAGCACCTCCTGGGACCCCCCCCCCCGTGCAGGACCCCCAGCACCTCCTGGGAGCCCCCCCCGAGGGGGATCTGTCGTTCCTGGCTCTCCCAGCCAAGTGTGGAGGGTTTGGCTGAACGCCAAAAGCTGCTGGGGCCTCTCACAGGGAGGGAAGGGTTGAAGAAATCTTCTTCCCACACCCACTCAGGCTGGTTCCTCCTGGCCACGGGCACGGTGCCAGCTTGTCCTTGTACTTCCAGGTAAGGGCAGGGACGTCATCTCCCTTCCCGAGGAAAGGGCTGGTCTGGGCACTCCTGGTTTCTGCTGGAGATGCCCAAGGCAGGAGTTCCCAGAGTGTGTCAAGGCTCCATCCCTGTCTCTTATCTCTTGCATCTCCCTGGAGTTTTGCTCAGGAGCTGGGCAGAGCCCGGAGCCCGTCCAGCCCAATCCTTTCTGGTCCCCTGTCACCACCCAGGGCAGCAGGGATTTCCCCACGGTGTCCCAGGAAGGGCGGGGGTTCCCCCATGGCACCGTCACACCCTCCTTTCCCTGGTAACTGGGCAGAGGAGTCACTGCTCTGGCCTGGGGGGGCCCCTAAGGCTGTGCCTTCCCTCCCCAGGGAGTCACCCACCAGCAGTGGTACCTCTTCAACGACTTCCTCATCGAGCCCGTGGACAAGGTGAGCGCCGAGGTGACACCGTGGCCGCCCCGTGGAGCCACCCAGGCCGCCCCTGACCGTCCCCCCTTCCCCTGCAGTGCGAGGCCGTGCAGTTTGACATGAGCTGGAAGGTGCCAGCCATCCTCTACTACGCCCGGAGGAACCTCAACGCCAAGTACAACCTCGTCAGTGAGTGCCCCTGGCGTGGAAGCAGCGGCGGGGCCGGCGCCGCCGCGGCGCCGCTGAGCTCCTTCCCCTTTCCCTGCACAGTCAAGAACCCCATCGAGGCCAACGTGCTGCTGGCCGAGGCCTCGCTGGCCCGCAAGCAGCGCAAGTGCCACGCCACCTTCATCCCCCTCATGCTCAACGAGATGCCCCAGGCTGGAGACCTGGTGGGGCTGGACGCCGAGTTCGTCACGCTGAACGAGGTGGGGGAGCTCTCTGGTTGGGGACACGGGGCACAGGGATGGCCCCTCTGGGGTGGTCGGTCACCACGTGTCCCGTTCCCGGTGGCAGGAGGAGGCTGAGCTGCGCAGTGATGGCACCAAGTCCACCATCAAGCCCAGCCAGATGTCGGTGGCCCGGATCACCTGCGTGCGTGGGCAGGGCCCCAACGAGGGCGTGCCCTTCATCGATGACTACATCTCCACCCAGGAGCAGGTATGGGGGCACACCTGGCCTCACGCTGCTCCCCAGGCCACCGGGAGGGACGTGGGCCTGCTCTGCAGGTGACAGTGACCTCATCTGGGCACATGTGTGTTGTCCGTGGTGACCTCATTTGGACACCTTGGTGTTCCCCGTGGTGACCTCACCTGGGCTTCTGTGTGTTCCCCGTGGTGACCTCACCTGGGCATGTGTTTGTTCTCTGTGGTGACCTCATTTGGACACCTCTGTGTTCTCTCTGGTGACCTCATTTGGACACCTGGGTGTTCTCCATGGTGACCTCACTTGGACACCTGGGTGTTCTCCATGGTGACCTCACCTGGGTTCCTGTGTGTTCTCCATGGTGACCTCATTTGGACACCTCTGTGTTCTCTCTGGTGACCTCATTTGGACACCTGGGTGTTCTCCATGGTGACCTCACCTGGGCATGTGTTTGTTCTCTGTGGTGACCTTACTTGGACACCTTTGTGTTCTCCATGGTGACCTCATGTGGGTACCTGTGTGTTCTCCATGGTGACCTCATCTGGGTTCCTGAGTGTTCTCCTTGGTTACCTCACCTGGGCACTTGGGTGCTCCCCATGAACTCCTCTGTCCTCCACGGTGACCGTATCTGGACACCTCTGTGCTCCCCGTGGACACCTGGCTGCTGTCCAGGGACTCCTTTGTCCCCTTTGGTGACCTTACCTGGACTCCTGTGTTCTCCATGGTGACCTCACTTGGACACCCACCCACTTGGGTGCTCTCCATGGACACTTGGGTGCTCTCCATGGACACTTGGGTGCTCTCCAGGGACACCTGGGTGCTCTCCATGGACATCTGGGTGTTCTCCATGGACACCTGGGTGTTCTCCATGGACACTTGGGTGCTCTCCTGGACACCTGTGTGCTCTCCATGGACACTTGGGTGCTCTCCAGGGATATCTGGGTGTTCTCCATGGACACCTGGGTGCTCCCTATGGACACCTGGGTGCCCTCCATGAACACCTGGGTGCTCTCCATGGACACCTGGGTGCTCCCTATAGACACCTGGATGTTCTCCATGGATACTGGGTGTTCTCCATGAACACCTGGGTGCTCTCCTGGACACCTGGGTGCTGACCATGGACATCTGGATGTTCTCCATGAACACCTGGGTGCTCTCCTGGACACCTGGGTGCTCTCCAGGGATATCTGGGTGTTCTCCATGAACACCTGGGTGCTCTCCTGGACACCTGGGTGTTCCCCTGTGTCCTCTGTGGTGACCTCACCTGCATTCCCGTGTCCTCACTGGACTCCCACGTCCTCCATGCTCACCTGTGGCTGTTGTCCTCCACCACCAGCCCCCTCCCCAGGGTGCTGAGAGGGGAATTGGGGAGGGGGCAGAGCCCTGGGCCCTGCAGCCCCCTCCAGGTGCCCCGGTCTCCGCAGGTGGTGGATTACCTGACCCAGTACTCGGGGATCAAGCCAGGAGACCTGGACGCCAAGATCTCCTCCAAGCACCTGACCACCCTCAAGTCCACCTACCTGAAGCTTCGTTTCCTCATCGACGTGGGCGTCAAGTTCGTGGGCCACGGGCTGCAGAAGGATTTCCGTGTCATCAACCTGATGGTGACAGCCTGCCCCCCTCCCTGGCCACGGTGGGGGGCTGGGGTGGGGCTGGGAGGGCTCAGACCGGCCCCATGTCCCCCCCCAGCCCCGACAGCAGGACCTGTCCCCTCCCCAGGTGCCCAAGGACCAGGTGATCGACACCGTGTACCTGTTCCACATCCCGAGGAAGAGGATGATCTCCCTGCGCTTCCTCGCCTGGTACTTCCTGGGTGGGTACCGCAGCTCCGGGAGCCGGGAAGGGGCGGATCCCCCCGCCGGGGGTCCCCGCGCTGAGCCGGGGGTGTCCCCGCAGACCTGAAGATCCAGGGGGAGACCCACGACAGCATCGAGGACGCGCGCACGGCGCTGCAGCTGTACCGCAAGTACCTGGAGCTGAGCCCGCAGGGCGCGGAGCCCGAGGAGTTCCGCAAGGTGCTCAAGGGGCTCTACGAGAAGGGCCGCAAGCTGGACTGGAAGGTGCCCGAGCCCGACAGCCAGAGCAGCCCCAAGCGTAAGATGGCACCGCTGTCCCCTCCCCGTGGCCCCTGTCCCCTCCCCGTGTTCCCTGTCCCCTCCTCGTGTCCCCTCTCTCGCTCCTTGCTGTGTTCCTTCTCACCCCGCCGTGTCCCCGCAGACGGGGCAGTGTTCCCTCCTGGCTGCTGCCCCCTCCCCCTGTCCAGTCTTCGTGTCCCCTGTCCCCTCTTCGTGTCCTCCGTCCCCTCCCCGTGGCCCCTGTCACCTCCTCGTGTCCCCTGTCCCCTCCCCGTGTCCCCTCCCCGTGTCCCCTGTCACCCCACCATGTCCCCTCTCTTGCTCCTTGCTGTGTCTCCTGTCACCCCGCCGTGTCCCCGCAGACGGAGCCATGTTCCCCCCTGTCCCCTCTCCCCCCGCGGTGTCCCCTGTCCACTCCCCGTGTCCCCCGTCCCCTCCCCATGTCCCCTCTCTCGACCCTTGCTGTGTCTCCTGTCACCCCGCCATCTCCTGTCACCCTGCCGTGTTCCCTCCTGGCTGCTGCCCCTTCCCCCTGTCCCCTCCCCGTCTCCCCTGTCGCCTCCACGTGTCCCCTCTCCCCCCGTGTCCCCTGTCCCCTCCCCGTGTCCCCTCTCCCCCGTGCTGTCCCCTGTCACCGCGCTGTCCCTGTCATCCCCGGTGTCCCTGTCACCCCCGGTGTCCCCTCTCCCCCTGTTGTGTCCCCTGTCACTCCCTGTCCCCTATCACCGAGCTGTCCCTGTCACTCCCTGTCCCTGTCACCCCCGTGTCCCTTCTCCCCCCGGTTTCCCTGTCACCCCGGTGTCCCTGTCACCCCCTGTCCCCTGTTACCCCCTGTCCCCTTTCACCCCGGTGTCCCTCTGTCACCCCGCTGTCCCTCTCCCCCGCCGTGTCCCCTCTCCCCCTGTTTTGTCCGGTCACCCCGGTGTCCCCTCTCCCCCCCGGTGTACCCTGTCACCCCCGTGTCCCCTCTTCCCCTGTTGTGTTCCTGTCACCCCGGTGTCCCTGTCACTCCCTGTCCCCTGTCACCCCGGTGTCCCTGTCACCCCCTGTCCCCCGTCACCGCGGTGTCCTTGTCACTCCCTGTCCCCTGTCACCGCGCTGTCCCCTCTCCCCACTGCTGTCCTTGTCACCCCCTGTCCCTGTCCCCGGGCTGTCCCCTGTCACTCCCTGTCCCCTATCACCGAGCTGTCCCTGTCACTCCCTGTCCCTGTCACCCCAGTGTCCCCTCTCCCCCCGGTTTCCCTGTCACCCCGGTGTCCCTGTCACTCCCTGTCCCCTGTCACCCCCGTGTCCCCTCTCCCCCTGTTGTGTCCCTGTCACCGGGCTGTCCCCTGTCACTCCCTGTCCCCTGTCACCCCCGTGTCCCCTCTCCCCCTGCCGTGTCCCTGTCACCCCCTGTCCCCTGTCACGCCCTGTCCCCTGTCACGCCCTGTCCCTGTCCCCGCAGACGCGGCCGTGTTCCCGCCGGTGCTGGCGCTGTGACCGGAGCCCCGCGAGCAGCAGCGGCCGCGCGTGGGACGGAACCAGCAGCGGGCCCGGGGCTGCCCCCGCCCGCCCCCGCCCCGGGCCCGGTGCCCCGGGGCTCCCCCTTCCCTGCCGGTACCGGCAGCACTGCCCGGGCCCGGTGCCCCGGGGCTCCCCCTTCCCTGCCGGTACCGGCAGCACTGCCCGCCGGCCCGGGCGCCCCCATAAAGAACCTCGGACCCCCGAGACCGTGTCCTCCTTGGCTCCGGGGGGCGGCACCGGCACCGGGGCGCGGAGGAGCCGAACCGGGACCGGGACCGGGCACAGAGCAAGGAGCAGGGCTGGCACCGGGAGCACCGGGACCGGGAATGGGAGCAGGGACACGGTGCAGGGGAACCGGCCCGGGGCTGGCACCGGGGACAGAGCAGGAATTACCGGGACCGGGCTCGGAACGGAACCAGCACCGGGGCACGGCAGGACGGACTCGGTCCGGGGCTCAGACCGGGAGAACGGCAGGACGGACCGGGACCGGACCGGGGGCACGGCGGGGAGGAACGGGACCCAGGCTCGGTCCGGGGCTCACACCGGGGGCACGGCGGGACCTGGGGCACGGCAGAGCGGACCAGGACCCAGGCTCGGTCCGGGGCTCAGACCGGGGGCACGGCGGGACGAACCCCGATCCCAGTGTCCCAATCCCGATCCCGGTGTCCCGGTCCCGGTCCCGGTTGAGCCGGGGTGGGGGCGTGGCCAGACCGGCCCAGTAGGCGGAGCCACGTCAGACCCCGCCCACTCGGGGCCGAGCGCCACGCGGCCGGGCCCTGGCAACGGCGGGGCCCTCGCCTGCCGTCCGGGGCTGCCCTCGGCGCCGCCTGCTCGCGGGACGGCCCCGCCGCGGCCCGAGGAGCCGCCCGTGCCGGTCTGACCGGTCCGACCGGCTCCGCCGCCCGTCGCGGCTCGGCCGCCGCCTGCTCCGAGCGGCCGTGACCCGCGGCGGTGCGGGCCGGTGGGGCGCGCCGGGACCGGCGGCGCCGCGGGCAGTCGCGGGGCAGCCGGTGGTTGTGAGGGGCGGTGGGAGCGGGACGGGAGAGCGGCCGGTACGGGGGGCGCAGGACGGGGGGGGCTCGGCCGGGCCCGGGGCTCGCGGGGGGGCGCGGCTCGGGACCGGGTCCGGGACCAGGGAGCTTCGGGAAGGCGATGGGCTCGGCCATGGGGGCGAACGGCTCCATAGGGGCTGTGGGGGATCCCGGAGGGGAGGGGGCGCTGTGAGGGCTGAGCGCTGCCCTATGGGGAGGGGTCCCTTAGGGGCTCTGGGCTGTGCCCTCTAGGGGAGGGGTCCCTGTAGGGGCTCTGCCCTATAGGGGAGGTGTCCCTGTGGGGGCTGTGCCCTATAGGGGAGGGGGCTTTGTAGGGACTGTGCCCTATAGGGAAGGGGGCTCTGTGGGGGCTCTGCCATATGGGGAGGGGTCCCTGTGGGGGCTGTGCCCTATAGGGGAGGGGGCTCTGTGGGGGCTGTGCCCTATAGGGGAGGGGGCTCTGTGGATCTCTGGGCTCTGCCCTATTGGGGAGGGGTCAATTTGGGGGCTCTGCCCTATAGGGGAGGGGTCCCTGTTAGGGCTGTGCCTTATGGGGAGGGGGCTCTGTGGGGACTGTGCTCTATAGGGGAGGGGTCCCTGTGGGGGCTCCGGGATCTGCCCTATGGGAAGGGGTCCCTGTAGGGCCTGTGCCTTATGTGGGGAGGGGTCCCTGTGGGGGTTCTGCCCTATGAGGAGGGGGCTCTGTGGGGGCTGTGCCCTATAGGGGAGGGGGCTCTGTGGATCTCTGGGCTCTGCCCTGTTGGGGAGGGGTCCATTTGGGGGCTCTGCCCTATAGGGGAGGGGTCCCTGTTAGGGCTGTGCCTTATGGGGAGGGGGCTCTGTGGGGACTGTGCTCTATAGGGGAGGGGTCCCTGTGGGGGTTCTGCCCTATGAGGAGGGGGCTCTGTGGGGGCTGTGCCCTATGGGAGAGGGGGCTTTATGGATCTCTGGGCTCTGCCCTATGGGGAGGGGTCCCTGTAGGGGCTCTGGGCTCTGCCCTATGGGGAGGGGTCCCTGTGGGGGTTCTGCCCTATGAGGAGGGGGCTCTGTGGGGGCTGTGCCCTATGGGAGAGGGGGCTTTATGGATCTCTGGGCTCTGCCCTATGGGGAGGGGTCCCTGTAGGGGCTCTGGGCTCTGCCCTATGGGGAGGGGTCCCTGTGGGGGCTCTGCTCTATGGGGAGGGGTCCCTGTGGGGGCTCTGCTCTATGGGGAGGGGTCCCTTAAGGGCTTTGGGTTGTGCCCTATGGGGAGGGGGTTCTGTGGGGGTTCTGCCCTATGGGGAGGGGTCCCTGTGGGGGTTCTGTCCTATGGGGAGGGGGTTCTGTGGGGGCTGTGCCCTATGGGGAGGGGTCCCTGTAGGGGCTGTGCCCTATGGGGAGGGGTCTCTGTAGGGGCTGTGCCCTATGGGGAGGGGGCTCTGTGGGGGCTGTGCCCTATGGGGAGGGGTCCCTGTAGGGGCTCTGCCCTATGGGGAGGGGTCCCTGTGGGGTCCAGCACCACTAACGGGACTCAGAGCGGACCGGGAAGGAGAACACCGTGCATGAAACCCTGCGGGGAACGGGGGTCCCGGGGGGGTCCGGGCAGGGATGGCCCTTGGGTGGGGACAGCGCGGCCACCAGCGCTGGAGCTGCCCCGTGCCCGCAGGTGACAGCGCAGCCCTGAGGATGCCGGGCCGGGTCCCGGGAAGCTGCGGGGCCCCGGGGACGCGGGGCCGGGTCCCGGGAAGCTGCGGGGCCCCGGGGATGTGGGGTCGGATCCCAGCCCTGCTCGGCCTGGCCCTGGCCTTGGCATCGCTGCTGCCCGCGGCCGGAGCGCGCCGGAGCCAGGACCTGCACTGCGGAGGTACGGGGGGACACGGGGGGACACGGGGGGGACACGGGGACATGGGGGGGACACGGGGCACCGCGTGGGATGGGACAGCATGGGGACAGGGCAGGACAGGTGGGAAATGGGGGAAAAGGGGGGACAGGGACATGGGGACGGGATGGGACAGGGGAATAGTGGGGACAGGGCAGGACAGGTGGGAAATGGGGAAAGGGAGGACAGGGACATTGGGGACAAGGTGGGGTGGAGGGGACAGAGCAGGACAGGTAGGAAATGGGAGAAAGGGGGGACAGGGACATGGGGACAGGATGGGACAGGGACAATGGGGACACAGGGAACAGGGCAGGACAGGTGGAAAATGGGGGAAAAGGGGGGACGGGATGGGACAGGGGAACAGTGGGGACAGGGTGGAAAATGGGGAAAAAGGGGGGACAGGGATATGGGGACAGGGCGGGACAGGTGGGAAATGGGAGAAAGGGAAGACAGGGACATGGGGATGGGATGGGACAGGGCAGGAAACGGGGGAAAAGGGAGGATAGGGACAATGGGGACAGGGTGGGGTGGAGGCGACAGAGAAGGACAATGGGGGCAGGGTGGGAAATAGAGGAAAGGGAGGACAGGGACATGGGGACAGGATGGGACAGTGGGGACAGGGCAGAACAGGTGGGAAAAGGGAGGACAGTGACATGGGGACAGGATGAAATGGGGAGACAGGGCTGAACAGGGGGACAGGGACAGAGGAGACAGCAAAACAAGACAGGGGACAGGCTCAGGGCTTGCGGGTGTCCAGCTGGACCCCCAGTGTCCCCCAGGGGGACAGGCTGAGGGTCTCCAGCCCATGGGGACCCCTCCCCACACACCCTCCATCCCAGCGTGCCCCGGTCACACCAGCCTGGCTCTGGGCAGCCGCAGGGGCACACGTGCCAGGTGTCCCTTGTCACCGTGTCCCCCACAGCCTGCCGGGCGCTGGTGGATGAGCTGGAGTGGGAGATCGCCCAGGTGGACCCCAGGAAAACCATCCAGATGGGCTCGTTCCGCATCAACCCCGACGGCAGCCAGTCCGTGGTGGAGGTGAGGCCCCTCCCGGGGGTCTCTCCCGGTGTCCCTGCTCCTGGTGTCCCCACTGAGCCCAGCCCGGGACCCCTCCCGGTGTCTCTGCTCACGGGGGACCCTGCTGAGCCCAGCCCGGGGCCGCTCCCAGTGTCCCCACTCCCAGGGCTGCTCCCGGGGACTCTGCTGACCCCTCCCTGGGGTCTCTCTCTGGTGTCCCCACTCCTGGAGTCCCTGGGGCCTCTCCTGGTGTCCCCACTCCCAGTGTTCCCTCTGACCCCTCCTTGGGGCCTCTGCCAATGTCACTGCTCCCAGTGTCGCCACTCCCGGTGTCCCCACTCCTGGTGTCCCTTCTCCCGGTGTCCCTGCTCAGCTATGCTCAGGGCCTCTCCCGGTGTCCCCTCTCCCAGTGTCCCCTCTGACCCCTCCCCGGTGTCCCCACTCTTGGTGTCCCTGCTCCCGGGGCCTCTCCCAGTGTCCCCGCTCCCGGTGGGTGTCCCCTCTGACCCCTCCCCAGTGTTCCGTCTCCCGGTGTCCCCTCTGACCCGGTGTCCCCTCCCTGGTGCCTCTCCTGATGTCCCCTCTGACCCCTCTCCAGTGTCCCCACTCCCGGTGTCCCCTCTGACCCGGTGTCCCCTCCCTGGTGCCTCTCCCGGTGTCCCCTCTGACCCCTCCCCGGGGCCTCTCTCAGTGTCCCCATTCCCGGTGTCCCCTCTGACCCCTCCCGGTGTCCCCGCTCCCGGTGTCCCCGCTGAGCCCAGCCTGGGGTCTCTCCCGGTGTCCCCTCTGACCCCTTGTCCCCTCCCCGGTGCCTCTCCCGGTGTCCCCACTCCCGGTGTCCCCGCTGAGCCCTCTCCCGGTGGGTGTCCCCTCTCCCGGTGTCCCCGCTGAGCCCCGCCTGGGGTCTCTCCTGGTGTCCCCTCTGACCCCTTGTCCCCTCCCCGGTGCCTCTCCCGGTGTCCTCTCTCCCGGTGGGTGTCCCCTCTCCCGGTGTCCCCTCTGACCCCTGCCCGGTGTCCCTGCTCCCGGTGTCCCGGCTGAGCCCCTCCGGTGCCTCTCCCGGTGCCTCTCCCGGTGTCCCCGCTCCGGTGTCGCGGCTGAGCCCCGCCGGTGCCGCAGGTGCCGTACGCCCGTTCCGAGGCGCACCTGACGGAGCTGCTGGAGCGGGTGTGCGAGAAGATGAAGGAGTACGGCGAGCGGCTGGACCCGGCCACGCAGCGCAAGAGCTACGTGCGCGTCATCTCCCGCGACGGCGCCAAGATGGACCTGTCCGGCCTCAAGTTCGACGGGGACGTCACCTCCAGCCTGAAATTCGCGGTGCGTGAGGGGCCGGGGGGGTCCTGGGGGGTGTGGGTGGCACGGGGGGGTCCCGCGGGCTGGCGGTGTCACCGGTGTCGCCGTTGCAGTGCGAGAGCATCGCCGAGGAGTACGAGGACGAGCTCATCGAGTTCCTGTCGCACGAGGCCGAGAACGTCAAGGACCGGCTGTGCAGCAAGAGGACGGGTGAGATGGGGGGGCCGGGGGGCTCTGCTGCTGCTCCCGGGGCCGTGGCTGCTCCCTCGGTGCTGGGTGAGCTGAGCTGGGCTGAGCTGAGATGAGCTGAGCTGAGCTGAGATGAGCTGAGCTGAGATGAGCTGAGATGCCAGCCCAGAGCTGGGTCTGTTCCTGAGGGTCTCTCCTGCTGTTCCTGCTCCATCAGTGCTGGGATAGAAGGAAATGCCATCCCAGAGCTGGGGCTGTTCCTGAGGGTCTTTGCTGCTGTCCCAGGGGGTCTCTCCTGCTCTTCCAGGGGTCTCTCCTGATCCATCAGTGCTGGGATAGAAGGAAATGCCAGCCCAGAGCTGGGGCTGTTCCTGAGGGTCTTTGCTGCTGTCCCAGGGGGTCTCTCCTGCTCTTCCAGGGGTCTCTCCTGATCCATCAGTGCTGGGATAGAAGGAAATGCCAGCCCAGAGCTGGAGCTGTTCCTGAGGGTCTTAGCTCCTGTCCCAGGGGGTCTCTCTGCTGTTCCAGGAGTCTTTCCTGCCCTGTCAGTGCTGGGATAGAATTTTCTGCCAGCCCAGAGCTGGAGCTGTTCCTGAGGGTCTCTCCTGCTCTTCCAGGGGTTTCTCCTGCTCCATCACTGCTGGGATGGGAGGAGATACCATCCCAGAGCAGGGGCTGTTCCTGGGGGTCTTTGCTGCTGTCCCAGGGGGTCTCTCCTGCTGTTCCAGGGGTCTCTCCATCGGTGCTGGGGTAGGAGGAAATGCCAGCCCAGAGCAGAGGTTGTTCCTGGGGGTCTTTGCTGCTGTTCCTGGAGGTCTCTCCTGCTGTTCTGGGTCTTTCCTGCTGTCCCAGGGGTCTCTTCTGGGGGTCTCTCCTGCTCTGCCAGTGCTGGGATGGGATTTTGTGCCAGCCCAGGGCAGGGAGGAGTTCCAGGGGTCTCTTCTGGGGGTCTCTCCTGCTGTTCCAGGGGTCTCTCCTGCTCTGCCAGTGCTGGGATGGGATTTTGTGCCAGCCCAGGGCAGGGAGGAGTTCCAGGGGTCTCTTCTCGGGGTCTCTCCTGCTGTTCCAGGGGTCTTTCCTGCTCTGCCAGTGCTGGGATGGGATTTTGTGCCAGCCCAGGGCAGGGAGGAGTTCCAGGGGTCTCTTCTGGGGGTCTCTCCTGCTCTGCCAGTGCTGGGATGGGATTTTGTGCCAGCCCAGGGCAGGGAGGAGTTCCAAGTTCTTCCCCAAATCCCAGCAGCCCACGGCAGCGCCGGCAGCCTGCTGGCACTGGGGCTGTTTTGGGATGCTGGGCCCGAGCCAGGGCAGCTGCTGTGCTGACTCTGTGGCCTCTCGTGGCGCATCCAATGGCCCTGTCCCATCCTGGGGCTATTTCCAGCTCACAAACAGCCAGGTCAGGGCACGCTGTGACCTTTGGGCCACTGCAGTCCCGGACGGGGCCCTGGACGGGGCCAGGGCAGGTCCCTTTGTACCTGGCACGGCCTTCAGGGCAATGCTCTGCCCAGGGGCATCCTGAGGGTCTGCACTGCTGCTCCTGGGGCTCCTGCAGCCTGGGGGCTGGAGCAGGGACAGCCACATTTGTCATTAACCACGGGACAAAGGCAGGGAAACGCCTCTGGCCCCTGCTCGGGTCACAGCAGGGATCAGTCCTGGGAGGGGACAGGGAGCACAGAGTCCCACAAGGCTCTGATGTGTCCTGAGGGTCCCACAGGGCTGCCTTGTCGTGGGGGTCTTGTGGGACCTCTGCATCCTGGGGGTCCCACAAGGCTCTGATGTGTCCTGGGGGTCCCACACAGCTCCAGCACTGAGGGTCCCACAGGGCTGCCTTGTCCTGGGGGTCTTGTGGGACCTCTGCATCCTGGGGGTCCCTTGGGGCTCTGATGTGTCCTGAGGGTCCCACAAGGCTTGGATGTGACCCAAGGGTCCCACAGGGCTCCAGCACTGAGGGTTCCACAGGGCTGCCATGTTTTGGGGGTCTTGTGGGGGTCTGGGGCATCCTGAAGGTCCCACAGGGCTCCAGCACTGAAGGTCCCCCAAGGCTTGGATGTGTCCTGGGGGTCTCATGGGGGTCTGGTGCATCCTGGGGGTCCCACAAGGCTCCAAAACTGAGGGTCCCACAGGGCTGCCATGTTTTGGGGGGTCTCGTGGGGGTCTAGTTCATCTTGAGGGTCCCATGAGGCTCTGACATGTTCTGGGGGTCTCGTGGGGGTCTGGTGCATCCTGGGGGTCCCACAAGGCTCCAGCTCATCCTGGGGGTCCCACAGGGTTCCAGCACTGAGGGTCCCACAGAGCTGCCATGTTTTGGGGGTCTCGTGGGGGTCTGGTGCATCCTGAGGGTCCCCCATGGCTCTGCCACACCCCCGTTGTCCCCCGCTGTCCCCACAGACCTGTGCGACCACGCGCTCCACATCCCACACGACGAGCTGTGACTGCCTCGGGAGCGGGGACCGGGACGGCACCGGGACGGCACCGGGACCCACGGGGACGTCCCCAGGACCCACGGGGACATCCCTGGGACCCACGGGGACGTCCCCAGAATCCACCAGGACATCCCCGGGACCCACGGGGACGTCCCCAGAATCCACCAGGACATCCCCGGGACCCACGGGGACATCCCCAGGACCCACCGGGACATCCCCAGGATCCACTGGGACAGCACCGGGACCCACGGGGACGTCCCCAAGACCCACCAGGATGTCCCCAGAACCCATGGGGATGTCCCCAGGACCCACCGGGGTGTCCCCAGGATCCACCGGGACGTCCCCAGGATCCACTGGGACATCCCTAGAACCCACCAGGATGTCCCCAGGACCCACTGGGACCCACCAGGACATCCCCAGAATCCACCAGGACATCCCCAGGACAGACACATCTCCGGGACCTCCCCGGTTGCCTCCCCCCGTGCGGAGCTCCCGTCCTATTTATTCCCCATTCGGGGCCACCGGTTCGGCCACGGGGCCAGGGCCACGTCCCGGCTCCTTTTGGGACATTTCAGGGACATTCCTGCCCCGCTGCCGGGGGACACGGGGACACAGCGGGGCTCGGCCCCCGCGGGGTTGGGGGGTGTGGGGACCCCCCTGTGTTTTGCAGGCAATAAAGGGGCTGTGGGCCCACCCGAGGGCAGCTCAGTGTGTGCGTGTGGGGTGGGGACAGCCGTGTCCCCACGGGTCCCCTGTGGGTCACACTCGTGGGGCAGGGATGGCAGTCAGCCCATGGCTCTGTGTCACCCTGTGTCACCCACTGTGGGGACACTGTGGGGGTCCAGCCCCTCAGTTGTGGCTGGTGTCACCTGTGTCCCCTCATGCCATCACCATGGGGGTCTGGCCCCTCGGCTGGTGTCACCTGTGTCCCCTCATGCCATCACCGTGGGGGTCTGGCCCCTCGGTTGGTGTCACCTGTGTCCCCTCATGCCATCACCGTGGGGGTCTGGCCCCTTGGTGTGGCTGGTGTCACCCTGTGTCCCCTCATGCCATCACCATGGGGGTCTGGCCCCTCGGCTGGTGTCACCTGTGTCCCCTCATGCCATCACCGTGGGGGTGCTGGCGCTCAGCTGCCACCCTGTGTCATGCCACCCCTCCGCTGAGAGGGTTCTGGCCTCTGTGCCGTGGCCTGTGTCACCCCACGTCACCCGGCCAGGGGACAGGAGCGGCAGGAGGGCTCTGCCCCTCTCTGTCACCCCATGTCACTCCATTGTGTCACCCGTTGCGCCGGGGCCAGCAGGACAATGTCCTGGGCTCAGCGGGCACGGTG